>NC_066549.1:14962715-15075215 GCF_024679095.1 Eriocheir sinensis | reverse complement strand
CTTCGTGTCCTACCCGGTTCTCTTACCAACAAAACCTTATGAATGTCTCCCTTATTAAAGCCCTTCATCCATTTATAAACCTCGATCATGTCTCCACGCACCCTTCGCCTTTCTAGAGAATGCAAGTTTAACTGTTTGAGTCTTTCCTCGTATGGCAAGTTTCTCAACCCCTGAATCATCTTAGTCATCCTCCTCTGCACCGATTCTAACATTTTGATATCCATTCTATAGTAAGGTGACCAGAACTGAACCGCATAGTCAAGATGAGGTCTAACTAATGCTAAATATAGTTTGAGGAAGACTTCGGGGCTTCTGTTGCTTGCGCTCCTTGAAATAAATCCCAGTAAATCAATGTCCTTTCTGTAATTAGGAGACCAGAACTGTACTGCATACTCGAGGTGCGGTCTTACCATGGAATTATACAAGGATAGCATCACGTCTGGCGTTTTACACTCGAAGTTCCTCGCTATGAACCCGAGCATAGTGTTGGCTTTGTTGTATGCTTTTTTACAGTGATTCGCGTGTTTCAGGTCACTGCTGATAGTGACTCCAAGATCCTTTTCCTCCTGCATCGCTTGCAGAGGTCTCCCATTCATGATGTATGTGTGGTTACTATTTCTGGACCCAATGTGCATGACTTTGCATTTGTCAACATTAAAGGACATTTGCCATTTTTCCGACCATTCGATAATGTGATTGAGGTCTTTCTGAATGATTTCGCAGTCGGTCTTTGTGAGGGCCTTTCCCCCCACCTTAGCGTCATCAGCAAATTTCGATATTGTGGATTTCAGTCCTGATTCGAGGTCGTTGATATATATGATGAAGAGAATGGGTCCCAGCACTGACCCTTGAGGCACTCCACTAGTGACTGGAAGCCAATCGGAAGGCTGTCCGTTGAGTAGTACTCGTTGTTTTCTGTCGGTGAGCCAATCTCTAATTCACGCGATCAGATTGGCTCCAATGCCCGCCGAGTGCAGTTTCTTAAGGAGTCGCTCGTGCGGTACCTTGTCGAAGGCTTTCTGAAAGTCCAGGTATATAACATCACTGGGGATGTGGGCATCCCAGTTCTTATATATACCTTGGAAGAAGTCTAATAAATTCGTTAGGCAGGAGCGCTTGTTTCTGAAGCCATGCTGGGTGTCGGAGATTACATTATTGTCTTCTAGAAACTTAACAAGTTTGTCTCTAATAATCTTTTCGAGTATTTTTCCTGCCACTGATGTCAAACTTATGGGCCTGTAGTTTAATGCAACGCTTTTGTCTCCTTTTTTGAAAATTGGTGTTACGTTCGCCATCTTCCAGTCTTCTGGGACCTTTTTCAATTGAACAGACTGGTTGAATATGTTAGTGAGTGGCTGAAGTATTTGTTGTTTAAGCTCTTTTAATAACCGCGGGGACAAACCGTCAGGTCCTGTTGACTTGTTCGTGTCGAGTTTATCCAAATACTCTTTCACTTCTTGGTCGCATATTGAGTCAATTTTCAGGGGCGTGATTCCCCTCGGCGGGTCAGGGTTCTCGGGCATGGTTTCGATGTTCTCGACTGTGAATACGGATGCGAAGTTACTGTTGAGGATTCTGGCCATCTGTTTACTGTCCTGAGTTGCAGCTCCAGTCTCGTCTGTCAGGGGACCAATATTGGATTTTACTTTCTTTTTCGATCTGATGTATGTGAAGAATTTTTTTGAGTTTGTCTTGATGTCACGCGCTATTTGTTTTTCGTAGTTGCGTTTACTACTCTGAGGCTGTTGTGGTACTGAGTACGACTACTACCTTCCATTCTGCGACCCGTAAAATAGCTCCTCCCCTACTCTAGTCCTGGAAACGTTGGCGTAAAATAACTCCTGTATTCTAGTCTTGGAAAGGCTGACGCCATAATGAAGAAAGAGAACATCAGACGGAGCAAAAGTGTGACAAGGCTAAAGACATAAGAGATAACAAGTAGCAAGTAGGAAGGGCGTCAGGTTGAGGTTATAGTGAAATAATTAAGTCTTTTAAGGTAAGGTTTTGCAGGAATCAGACAATGTGCTACTGTACTAACACACGCATTCAGTAATTTTGTTGGGTAGTTTGCAGGAAGTGTGTGTGTGTGTGTGTGTGTGTGTGTGTGTGTGTGTGTGTGTGTGTGTGTGTGTGTGTGTGTGTGTGTGTGTGTGTGTGTGTGTGTGTGTGTGTGTGTGTGTTTCAATTATTCATTCTGTCTGTCTGTCTGTCTGTCTGTCTATCTATCTGTCTGTCTACCTCTGTATGTGTGTAAGTCTTTGTTAGTCTCTCTGTCTGTCTTTCTGTCTATCTGTTTCTGTCTGTTTACCTCTGTGTGTGTAAGTCCTTGTTTGTCTGTCTGTCTGTCTGTCTGTCTGTCTGTCTATCTGATTCTGTCTGTCTACCTCTGTGTGTGTGTAAGTCTTTGTCTGTCTGTCTGTATGTATGTATGTGTGTGTGCGTGTGTATTTACTCAGTTCCAGCAGCAAATGAGCAACAGCTTTGAGAACAACGCTAAAAGACCACCAGGAAAGCAACACTGCAGCGACTTCCGAGAAAATAGCGCAATAAAACCTTAAGTAAACAGACACTTCCAACGGAGGTACGAAAGGGATTAAGGTTATTCTTATTCTTCATATTCTTCAATGCATCGGCGAGGCTCCTTGTACGACTATTACCCAAGGCCACAGAGAGGATTAACCGAGTGTTCATGGGTGTGTTTTCTTCTCCGCTTCTTTCTCCAGCTTTTCTTCCTCCTTTTCAGTTCCCTACTTTTCAATTTCTTAACTTCTTGATCTTCCTTTCCTTTCTCCACCTCCACAACCACTATCTCCTCCTCCTCCTTTTCCTTCTCCCCTTCTTCCTCCTCTCACTTCTCCTTCCTCAAATTCAAGACCATTCTTCACTACGTTTTCTTCACGAGAGAGAGCGATTTTAGGCGAGACTCTTCTATATTTCCGTGTGAGTCTTATTAAGAGCGGATCAGAGACAGGAAGGAAAATACAGACGAGTCACCCCTTCCATTCACTGAGAAAACCTGCAGGCTTCGTGTTGAAGCCTAGTAATAATAGGGGATAAAAAATAAATAAATAAATAAAATACATGAGTCAATAGCTACTTAATTTTAGCTTTCGATGAAGCAGAATCATTTCGGCATGGGGCGGGGGGTATTTCGTTGGGGATATACCCCAATGGAGGAAGGCTGTGCATACCGCGCAACCCCCCACACGGCTGGTAGAGATATACCCAATTCTTTCAAGGAGGAGGCCCAACAACGGGGCTGAGGGTGTCGGAAAGAGCCCACCGTTCCACCCCCATGGCACGGGATAGGTCTCGAATCCACGCCCTAGTAACCCGCCGAAGCGCAAGGCAGAGACGCTACCACTGGACCACGGGAGCCCTCCATTTCGGCATGGGGTCCGCTAAAAGGCTATTGGGAAATAATAGATCTCGATATAACAGGAATATTTTTTACATTTTTTCTTAATAACCATGAATGGATGTGATTTCGTGTGTTATATTGAATTAACCACACGATCACAGCGGCGGTGGATGACTTGCAGGGCGCCGGTGTTATGAGAAATACCTCCTTGCGGAAATAAGTCGCTCTGCTGCCCATCACGCATGCACCCACAGCAGGACTGGTTTTGTTATAGATTGTCCACTTGTGATATTTATGATACTGCCCGCAAGACAACGACACACCAGCCCAATAGATAAAGCAAACAAGAACTGACTGAACATCAACGTGGTAATTCTTTCTAAAATCTACCCTATTCGTTTGTTTTAAAGACTTCTCTGGATTGAAAGTGTTTCTCTTGTATTTACGCCATGTATTGGAGCCGAAATAAGGTAAGTAAACGATAGAGGTGAGTGAAATATAGAAAAAGTAAGAGTTATATTGCAGCTGCGAGCAAATTCCCAAGACACATGGCGGGAGGGCCGGGGCGGCGCTGCTGTGTTGCCTTCCAGTTTTCTAATTTGTAGCACCCGTAAGCTTCCTACAGGAGTCAGACCATCTCTTCAACATCCAGTACCCACTCCAGAGGTACGCCATCAACTCATTATAACCGTCCCCAGCAGAGGTCCGCCCTGTCCCTTGAAAACACGGAGGTAAGAACGAGGTACACACAGCAACATCATCATGGCCGCGGGCTTAGAAGGTTAAGTTCAAGTTGCAGAAGGGCTTGGTGAGTGCGTATAATGTTCCCGTGTGTCCCTCGCGTCAGCGGTATCACTTCAATTTTCATGGTTACCCGTCGCCTCGTGATTTCTTACCTGGACGGGGACACGCCCCAACCAAAAACTGTGGTGTCTCCAACCTTAACCACCTCCACACCACCAAGGGGTCATCTTCCCTCCGTGCCCTCATCATCAACTTCCATAGCATCACTAACAAAAGAGCCGCCTTTCATCAAACCCTCCTGACTTACGACCCAGACATTGTGATAGGGACTTGCCTCACTCCTGACTTAAAAGACAGTGAAGTGACTGAAGTCTTCCCGACGGACAGTCCCTATAATATGACTCGACACAGAAAAAACAAAATGGACAATGACCACGGTGGAGTCCTCATTGCGACCAAGCCGGAACTAGTAGTGACTTCAGCCACAGAACTAAACGTGGACTCCGAAATTATTTGGATTAAAGTACAACTTCAGGGCTGTAGAACTCTCTTCATTGGTCTCTTTTATCGTCCCCCAAGTTCAAATTTAGAATATCTGCAGACCCTTGACGAATCCTTATCCAAAATTGACCCCTCCAAAAACATATGGTTGGCTGGCGACTTCAATCTCCCTGACATTGATTGGACAACACAGGCGACACTGGACAACCCCACCCACGACAGCAATATACTACCACACACTGATAGGAGAAACTTACATGAACACTTTATTGACATAATCAACACACACTCACTCACACAAACAGTACATGAACCAACACGCACACAGGTTAGTGTAGGAAGACACAATCCTAACATAAGACATGGGGTCACATCCAATGCACTAGACTTGTTCCTCACAAACAACACTTCTTTAATCACACGTACACGAGTACTGCCAGGGCTCAGTGACCATGACATGGTACTCATTAATGCAAACATTAGACCAATAACACAAAAACAACTACCCAGGAACATTTATTTATACAACATAGCCAATATGGGTGCCATAACTCGAGACTTAGCTGATGTTAGAGACTTTTTCCTTGACACAGACTCAATGGCCAATTATGTTGAGGGAAATTGGACCAGACTACGAGACTTTATACATTACACAATGGACAAACACATACCCAATAAAACTATCACTCAAAACCAGTCATTACCATGGTACAATAGACAATTGAAAAGACTAGGGTAAGGTAACCAGTAGGTACGCAAAAAATCGGCGATTTTTTTACACTCTGACCTGTACCCGCTATACTATTTAAGCAAACTACATCAATTATTGTTTGCAAATAAAGGAATGGCTATAGTTTCATGTGGTACAAGCATTTTTCGAATAAGATTTAACTGTACAGAAAAAATGGTGTATAAAGTTAGTGCGTACGTTTAGGCCTACCCCTACCCATTAGGTACTCACCCTTGTCCAGTAGGTACTCATTAATTTATAACTAAAAAACTACAACAGCTAGAAGAGTCTCCTTTGGATATTTTATTCATTCAACCTCCCTTTATATGTTAGTTTATTTGTTTTTGGTCATAGCGTTTTTCTGAAAACCTAGTTTTTTTGCACATTATGCTAAAAAAAGGCCAGACTATTCGTCCTAGAACAACGATATGCATATCACTGGAAAGAGCTTGATTTGCGCTACAATGTTTAGGGATTAGATTTTCTATTTTCCATTTCATTCATCTACAATTAGTCAGTGAAAAAATTAATTTACCCGAAATTAGTCGTTGCAAATTTTGCACTAACTTTGTACGGCCCTAATTCGACTAATTAGAACTCATTCAAAAATTTGCCTCCTAAATCTTTTAGAGAAAATCAAGCCCTTTCCACTGATATATATATTTTTGTCATAGGATAAAATGTGTAGTCTGTTTTTAGGTTTAAGGAAAGTTTGTTTAGTTTCGCACTAATTTGGCTCTAATTCGATAACTAATTGCCCAATTCTAATGAAATTTTATGGGTACATACAGTGTAGGGTACCCTATAACTGTACCACATTTCAGTTGAATCGGATAATAAATACGGAATTACTAATCGGCAACCAGCCGGTTCCCTTAATCAAGTGAAATGTATATTGTAAAGGAAAAACTTTAGTTTTAGTGAATAAGAATATAGGACTTCCTTCAAACAAAATAGCAGTTATCACTTTACAATTTGAAGTGATAAGTATTTCCTTTATAGAAGTAGTAAATGCAAATCCATGAACACGGCCCTGCACTCTGGATTTGGGGTTCTAGTACAGCTAGCTCACATGCTCTGTGAGGATATGATAGTTCAGCGTAGTCTGGGACGAGAGTACCTACTGGACAACATGCACTGCGTACCTACTGGACAGCCAGTGGGGTAAGTTTGATGAGGTGGCACACAGACAGTTTTCACAGGACAGTGCTTCTTGTTCTCATATGCCATAGAGCTTGAGTTGTATTGCTGTGGATTGTGGCATACGTCTCTCTAGCAGTCATTTGAAAAAATGCGTACCTACTGGTCAAGTCTTGATTTCCTTGTCCAGTAGGTACGCACCTTTTTTCCAGTTTATAGATATGTACTGGAATAAAACCAACACCTATTTCTTGAAGTTTACCCTCCCAAATCAACCTGCAAAAAGGAAAAAGAAAAAAAAAATACACCGGAAACAAGGCAGACAACAAAAACGAAATTTGCAATCCTTAGCATTTCCCTAAGAAAACTACCACATTTCCTAATTGCATTCTTTTAGGGTACATAGTTTTTATGATATACATGTTATTTGTGGGATACTTCTGTATATGATGGAGGGATGGTTGAAGTATAATATGATATGAAGTTTGTTGATTTTGCTTTGGTCTTTTTTTGTGGGGACATTTTTAAATGCCAAATGCGTACGTACTGGACCACTGCGTACCTACTGGTTACCTTACCCTACACAGAAACGAGGGTGGCAGAAGAGAAAGGAATGTATGAGACCGGTGTCTATTAATGTGAATGGTGGCAGCCTGCCGTTCTCACCACCTGATTGATCTGTTCTTTGAATGATAGAGTGCAGTCAAGTATCACACCTAAATCTTTGACTGACTTTTTTACAGTCAGAGTGTCATCTATTATCCAAAGAGTGGTGGTGTATTTCTCAAATCCCTCTTTACCTCCATGCTCACATTTCTGCCATTCATGATTCGTCCCAAAGACCTTACCACCCTTCTTCCTTACAATGCCCTTTCTCTTATATCTCCCTCCATACCACCATGCTTACACATAACTGATCCAAGGTACTTAAACTCATTGACCTCCTCCATTTCTTCACCATTCAAGATTATTTTTCACATTCAATTCCCACTCTATATGGGCATACAAAATCTGCAACCTCACTTCTACTTCGCTCACAAACCATCACTTTACTTTTGTTGACATTTACTTTCAGCTTTCTCCTGTTACAGACACTATCAAAAACACTGACCAAATTTTGTAGGTCACTTTCATTTTCTGCAATGAGCACCGTGTCATCAGCAAACAGTATCGAATTTAGTACCCACTTCCTTCCCTCATCGAACAGTCTTACTCCAACTTCTCCAACTTTGCCCTTAATTTCTCTAATAACACCATCCATATAAATATTGAATAACCATAGTGACATGATGCACCCTTGTCTAAAGCCCACTTTTATCTCAAAATGTTCACTTGTTTCTGGAGTAGGTAGGAAGACACCTACCGAATGGGCGCAAGCCACTCCCGGTGAGGTATATATGGGAGGTGAGAAGGGAGCTGAAGCCCTCCAAAGACCCTTCCCATGTCCTCACTAACCGTTTCCCTATTGTCTCACCAACACCGGAGAGTAGTTCAGCATGCTCTCTAAAGACAGATCCTCTCTTTATCCACACCACACTACATTCACACAACATATACACCTTTTCCCAAAATTAAAATTTCAAAATGGCGCACATACACCCAGCCTCAGGTCCCCGCCTGGGGACCAAATTCCCAGGAGGACTCCCCTTCTGGGTGCCGACCCGAGAGGTGTCTTGATGACTCCTCGAACCTCTTTTTTCTCAATTTCTGCAACATTCGCGGTCTTCGCTCTAATTTTCATTCTGTGGAACATCATCTCTCCTCCTCTAAACCTCACCTTCTCTTCCTTACTGAAACACAGGTTTCTGAGGCTACTGACAGCAATCTCTACTCTGTTCCCTCCTACTATCTCTATCCTAAATTTCAATCCAAAGCTGGTTGTTGTGCCTACGTGTGCAACGTCATCACTTGCTCTCGTGCCCACGACCTTGACTCTTCTGAATTTTCCACCATCTGGCTAAGACTTCATTGTCATTCTATTACTAAATACATCTGTGCTGTTTATCTCTCACCTAACTCTACCAACTATGTAAAATTCTTTGACTATTTGAATTCTAAAGTGGAGCACATCTTGACCCACTCTCCCTTCGCTGAAATCTCCATCCTAGGAGATTTCAATGTTCACCACCAGCTTTGGCTTTCATCCTCTTTCACTGACCATCCTGGTGAACAAGCCTACAACTTTGCTATCCTCAACGACCTAGAGCAGTTGGTCCAGCACCCTACACGTATTCCCGACCGTCTTGGAGATCGGCCCAACATTCTAGACCTCTTCCTTACCTCAAACCCTTCTGCTTATTCTGTCAAACTGTACTCTCCGTTGGGCTCCTCCGATCACAATCTTATTTCTGCATCCTGTCCTATCGCTCCTGTACACCCTCTGGACCCACCGAAGAGGCGATGCTTCTGGCATTTTGCTTCAGCTCGGTGGGACGACCTGAGGATGTACTTTTCCGATTTCCTGTGGAATGATTATTGCTTCCAGGATAGAGACCCCTCTGTGTGTGCTCAGCGCATCACAGAGGTGATTGTCTCTGGAATGGAGGCATACATTCCTCGTTCTTTCTCTACTCCTCACGATATAAAGCCTTGGTTTAATCACACTTGTTCTCGTGCTGTCAATGATAGAGAGGTAGCTTACAAAAGGTACCAGAGCCTTCAAACTAATGCTAATTATGAACTTTACATTTCTGCCCGAAATCGTGCCAAATCTATTCTCCGACTAACCAAAAATTCTTTCATTATTAGAAAATGCGAAAACCTTGGTTTCTCTAACTCTTCCCGTGACTTCTGGCATCTAGCCAAAAACATCTCCTCCAACTTCACTTCTTCATCTTTTCCTCCAGTCCTGACGGCAACACTGCCGTCTCATCTATCTCTAAGGCTGAACTCTTCTCTCAAGCTTTTTCTAAAAACTCCACTCTGGACGATTCTGGGCATATTTCTCCTACTCATCCCCCCTCTGACTCCTTTATGCCTGTTATAAAGATTCTTCCAAATGATTTTTTCTATGCCCTCTCTGGCCTCAATCCTCAGAAGGCTTATGGACCTGATGGAGTGCCTCCTATTGTCCTTAAAAACTGTGCTTCCGTGCTGTCACCCTGCCTGGTCAAACTCTTTCGCCTCTGCCTGTCAACATCTACCTTTCCTTCTTGCTGGAAGTGTGCCTTCATACAGCCTGTACCTAAGAAGGGTGACCGCTCCAATCCCTCAAACTACCGTCCTATAGCTTTACTTTCTTGTCTATCTAAAGCTTTTGAATCAATCCTTAACCGGAAGATTCAAAAGCACCTTTCCACTTCTGACCTTCTATCTGATCGCCAGTATGGGTTCCGCAAGGGGCGTTCTACTGGTGATCTCCTAGCCTTCTTAACTGACTCTTGGTCATCCTCTCTTAGCCGTTTCGGTGAAACTTTTGCTATTGCGCTGGACATATCAAAAGCTTTTGATAGGGTCTGGCACAAATCTTTGCTTTCTAAACTACCCTCCTACGGTTTCTATCTTCTCTCTGTACCTTTATCTCCAGTTTCCTTTCTGACCGTTCTATTTCTGCCGTGGTAGACGGTCACTGTTCTTCCCCTAAATCTATTAACAGTGGTGTCCCACAGGGTTCTGTCCCATCTCCCACTCTTTTTCTGTTGTTCATTGATGATTTTCTTTCCAAAACGAACTGTCCTATCCATTCCTACGCCAATGATTCCACTCTGCATTACTCAACTTCTTTTAATAGAAGACCCACCCTTCAGGAACTTAACGACTCAAGGCTGGAGGCTGCAGAACGCTTAGCCTCAGACCTTACTATTATTTCCGATTGGGGCAAGAAGAACCTGGTGTCCTTCAACGCCTCAAAAACACAGTTTCTCCACCTATCCACTCGACACAATCTTCCAAACAACTATCCCCTATTCTTTGACAACACCCAGCTATCACCTTCCTCAACACTAAACATCCTCGGTCTATCCTTAACTCAAAATCTCAACTGGAAACTTCATATCTCATCTCTTACTAAATCAGCTTCCTCGAGGCTGGGCGTTCTGTACCGTCTCCGCCAGTTCTTCTCCCCTGCGCAGTTGCTGTCCATATACAGGGGCCTTGTCCGCCCTCGTATGGAGTATGCATCTCATGTGTGGGGGGGCTCCACTCGCACAGCTCTTCTGGACAGAGTGGAGGCTAAGGCTCTTCGTCTCATCAGCTCTCCTCCGCATACTGATAGTCTTCTACCTCTTAAATTCCGCTGCAATGTTGCCTCTCTTTCTATCTTCTATCGATATTTCCACCTAATTGCACTTAGCAGTTATTCCAAGATTTTGTATGGTTTTGGGCTATACGTATTATTAAACATTTCGTCACCCAAGTACACATATTTAACAAGGCTTTTGGGCATTTCCAGGAATAGTTTTATGGCCCTGGTGGTAGTTTGGCTCTTCTTCTGTGCCGTGAACCTAAAGAAACACATATTAGAACCCAATTGATCCCCTCTTTGAGCTTTAGAAATAGTTGATGTGAGAGCCAAAAGTGTCTTATAATACCGACCTTTATGTCCGGTTTACGTCACATAAAATATGTGTATATATATGTATGTGCGCCTTCTTGGTGTCCTGCAGCGAGGGCGTGGCAGTATGGCCCTTGGCGAGGGAGGCAGTGGTACAAAAAAGGTCAGTCAGTCAGGTCAATGCCACCCATATACCATTTTTCCCAAAAGAACATGTATTTTTGCTTTACGAATTCCCACCGCGAGCTTATGTGTCACCCACATAGTCATGTAGTAGGCGTGCTTACTGTATTTAACTATGGATAAAAAGGGTTACATACAAGCTTCTGTAGGGAGGAATAGTCTAGCCTCTTCATTTAAATGGTTTGAATACCGAGTAAGTGTTTAGGAGTAGTGGTGTATATGTTAACCCTTAGATGGCAGTGAAACTATATATAGACAGTCCAAAATTCAGTCCATCAGTTTTGTATGGCAGAAATATAACAACACTTTGAGACTGCGGTAGACGATGGTTAAAACATCCATTATGCGGCATAACTATATATTTATGCTGCGGTCCTAAGGTCAGCAGTGACTATAGTGTATAATTATAGACCATTCATTTTGGGGGGAGCTGCTCTTCAAATACTGCCGCTGTCTAAGGGATAACCACAATATATTATTTTTAGGAGACCTGAATCATGGATGATAAAGATGCCAAGAAGATTCGCCAGGGAGGCAGAGGAGCCGCAGTGTTGCAGGCCCTCCAGAAGAAAGCCCAACATCCCCAACAAGTTCCACAGCCTAGCCTGTCACCTCAGCAGCATGCTGTTCCCCCACCAGTAAACGTGAGTATCCAACATGTTCGTCTGTCATGCCAGTTTTCTTAACCCCTTAACCCTTTCTTTGAGCGTGGTGCGAGACACAACTATCCCCTCAGGCGCAGTCAGGCAGCCCAATGGGGGGGTCTCTTTTAACCTCTGTGTCTCAAAAACTATTCATCACAACTAAAAACCAAAAACACCATTGGAAAGAGGAGGTCCAGATCTATAGGAGTCGGTTATGTATGCCTCTCCTGTGAACGTATATGCACGTTCAGGGAGTGTTGAATGTGAACACTTACGTCAGTGTGTGCGGGACGATCAGCCATACTGAGGGAACTGCAGACATCTTTCCTTGAGATTCTGGCAAGGTTGTATTGCCAACTGCAATATTTACAACTACAGTACCCTCTCGAGTTTCGCGCTATCCGAGTTTTGCGATCCTCGAGTTTAGCGCTTAGTCCTAAATTCTTACCATCACGACTTTCGCGCATTACCGCCACAAGTTTCACGTTGCTTTGACATGTACAGGTCACGTTTGCCTACCGTCGGCGTATGCATGCTGCCTTAATTAAAAGGCAGTGTCCAACCATTGGGGCTATGGGCAACCGCAGTTGCCCATAGCCCTGCAGGCTCGTGCTGGATAATCCGTTTTGCCGATGTTTTGAGTCTTACTCCTATAGAATTGCCAACGCTCATAGATAGTGGAGGATGAACAGTCGAATTCCTCAATCAGACCGTGGCGGGACTCGTGTTTCTCAAGTCACTGGCAGATCTCCAACTTCTGCCTCAGGGTAATCATCTTGGGCTTCCTCTTCTTGGTAACCTTAGGTATGTTGCTACCGAATAATAGGCCCAATGGTCCAGTAATAACGGTGAACGGCAGGTCTCGATACGGCAGCACAGCACTCTGGTCTATGGCGGGTAAACATGTCAGAGACGCCACATAGTTGCCAACTCCGCTTTGGCAGCCCTGGCGTAAACAACCAGTGTTGCCATTCTAGAGATTTTCCCACTTCCCTATTTCCCTATTTGTAGTATACAGGGCCTGAGCTCAAGTTCAGATAGTCTTTTCTCCCAATCTATATTTGTCCAGCTTTTCCTTCATTATATGGACACTGCCTGCCTCAACAATGTCTTTGTTTAGTCCATTCCATGTATCCACACTCCTGTATGAAAAACTGTACTTCTTATGCTGCTGTGATTGTCTTACAGTTGAGGCTTTTTTCTGGAGCCACAGCTTTTAGGACAGTTGAATGTTAATGTCAGGCTGTGTAATAGAGGTTAAGATTCTGTTCTGTCATTTGTATATGAAAGTGATCCATATTAATTTCTAGTTATCAGATATTTAAATTAATACTCACTGGCCACTATGCACTACAGATGGTTACTATTATTTTTGTAAACAGAGAGAGAGAGAGAGAGAGAGAGAGAGAGAGAGAGAGAGAGAGAGAGAGAGAGAGAAACAACTTGCAAGTGTACAATACTCAACATTTAACAGAGTGGGGCAAGAGGTGTGCTGGGAGAGGCAACAACCTTGTCCCCAACTTCACCACCACCACTAGACCATGGAGATGACACCCCAAAATCCGAGACCATGAGCCGTGGGAGATTGCTAACCCAGTTGATTCGCCAGCGAGCCACTGGTAGGGGGGCTGGTGGGGGGTCCTTGGTGATGGACAATTCTGGAGACAAGGGGAATCTGGACAAGCCAGGTACAGCAAGTGGTGGTGCTGCATCCCTTCCCCAGCGAGGCAGAGGGGAATTGATGATGGCCCGTCTAGTGAGCACCATCACCACGCAACCTGGAGCTCTGCCGTTGTGAGTCTAGTTTATCTTTTGAGATGTTTTTCATCTACATATAGATTTTTTTATGATAGAATATTTTCTTATGTCATGTTGTATTATGCATATTCCTTTCCCAAGTCCTCTAGATATCAATACTGATTCAGTGTTCTCTCTCTCCGTGTGCAACAAACCTTACAATGAAAGGCTTTCATCCCATAAGCTGTTCTCTCTTGAGAAACGTCGGCTCCGAAGAAAACTAGAGTTGAAATGCAAGGTTTTGGAGCCATCTAATTAATGTAGAATCACTTCGGTTTAAGGACAGACCACCTAGTCTGGACCATGGGGTCTGTGTGGTCTGATTTTCAATGTAAATCTATGTAAATCTCTCTCTCTCTCTCTCTCTCTCTCTCTCTCTCTCTCTCTCTCTCTCTCTCTCTCTCTCTCTCTCTCTCTCTCTCTCTCTCTCTCTCTCTCTCTCTCTCTTTTTCTCTCTCCCCCCATATTTTCACTTGCAAGCTCCCCAAAGTCATGGTTTTCTGTCCCCTATTGTGTGTTGAATTTTGTTTGGGAACAAAAATGTCAACATATGACTTCTCTGCCCACCCTCTGCCAGTGATTCATGTGTACGCCATTACATATTAGAAAATGTTTCGTAGTTTGAGGTGCATTATCATTAACCCGTCTACTGCGATTGGCATAGATTTGGCTTTCAGTGATAGCCTGGTAATATATACTCCCAGGTCTTTCTATGCCTGTGGTGGATAGTGGAGTATGTGTTTCCCATGTGGTATTGGTATGCTGGATATCCCCTCCCAAAGTGCATGACTTTACATTTTTCTTCATTGAATTGTAGCAGCCACTTTTGTGTTCCATTCCTGTAGCTTGGTGATGTCTTCTTGTTGGAAATCCGCAGTTAAGGGGTTAATTGCTATCCTCTCTATGCATTCTTAGGAAACCTGGTCCACATCCCAGTTCCCGAGCCACCAGCCCACCAACCACCAATGATGAAGTGGATTCAGCTGCTGAGGGCATACAGGACCTCAGCATGTCTGAGAGTGAGGCTGAGGTTGTGTCCCGTCATGGTACTGAGGGAACCAAGTGAGTTCTTGAGATAGTTCTTTGCTCTTGAAGCCCTGTGTTGATAATATCTGAAAATTATATTGCTGAAGAAGGTTGAAATGAGTTCTTCAGATGATCCTTCATTCTTGAGCACAGATATGTAGACAGTGTTTGAAAATACATTATCAAAGTGGGCGTAACCCATAAAGTGTCAGAGACGTAAGAGATACGTCAGCCGCTCTCAGACATTAGAACATCAGAGACATAAGAGATACATCGCCCTCCTCCCATCCTTTTTCTGATGGGAGAGATAAGAGAAAGGGCATTGCAAGGAAGGAGGGTGGTTGGGTCTTTGGGACGAATCATGAATGGCAGAAGTTTGATCATAGAGTTAAAGAGAGATTTGAGAAATACAATAATAGCACCAACCCTCACATATGCAAGTGAAATGTGGGCCTGGAATGAAAGTCAGAGGTCTAGAGTGCAGGCAGTGGAAATGAGTTATTTGAGGAGTGCTTGTGGTGTGTGTAGAATGAATGGAATGAGTAATGAAAGTGTGTACGAGCGTTTTGGAATGTGTCACGGTGGTGAAGGGAAGAAGTGAAGCGACAGACTTTAAAGTGGTTTGGCCACATGGAGCGAATGGAGGAAAGTAAGATGACCAGAAGGGTGTATGTGAGTGAGATAGAGGGAGGCAATGCTAGAGGACGACCTCCAGTGAAATGGAGGGATAGGGTGCAAGAGTACGTAAGGGAGAGGGGGGAAAGATCTTTGAGAAACTTTGAGCAGGCAAGGAGGGAGTGTCTGGATAGAGAAAGATGGAAGCTCTTCTGCCATGGCCATCCCCTGGTGGGAGCTCCTAGGAGCAGGCGTCGATGAAATGATGATGATGCGTCACACACATGAGGGGAAATTAGAAAGGTGTGGGGGGTGAGGGGCAGAAGGGAGAGCCAGGTCATGTCTCACACACACACACACACACACAAGATGGTGGACTGACTGCTGATCTCCAGATGTGCTCCAAATTCACATCACAGCTGCGTGGGATTAAATCCTGGACGTGAATTACTAAGGTGGGAGCCGTGCTAGGGTACAATCGTGCTGTCCCGAAGAAACAAAGGCTGTTGACAGTGTACAACATCGAGAAATGAGCAAGGAGGAGGCGGGGGTGGCGGCCTTGCCGACCCCGCTGGCATTGTTTACACCGCAGGGCGCAGGGGTCAGGACAAGACAGGCATCAAAAAGGCAAGAATTTGAGTTTGAGGGCTTCACGGATGACATGGAGAGAACCAGAGACAGAGATGGTATGTTGAGAAGGAGGCTCATAGACTTGGAAAGGCAGATGAAGGATATGAGAGATAGAATGAGGACGCTGGAGAGAGAGGTGGACGTTCTGAAGACAGAGAAGGATGTTTGGAAGAATGCGTATAATGACTTGCACAAGCAGGTAACATTGAACGAGAAAAAGGCAGAAGACGCTGAGGTTAAAGTCAAGGAATTAAAGGAAACGCATAAGTCTGGAAGGAGGAACAAGAAAAGGAGAATGTTATCTTTAAGAAAATTGTGGAGGAACAAGTCAAGGCTAAGGATGAAGCTATAACTGAAAAGGTGATAAAAGAAAAAACAGAAATAGTGAGGGACTCCACTGAAAAAAAGAAGTCTGTAATAGTGGTGGGCATTAATGAAGAGCACATGCCAGTCAGACATACAAGGGAAAAGAAAGAAAGGAAGGCAGTGGAGCAAGCAATTGAAGCAATTCAGGAAGGTCATGAGCTGGTAGGGGAGATCGAAGAGGTATTCAGGCTTGGAAAGTATGAAGAAGGAGCCCAACGACCAGTTAAAATTAGATTTGGGTCAAGTGGCTGCAGAAGAAGTGTGGGAAAGTCATGGAAGTTAGCAAGAACAGAGACCTACTAGTAACAATAACCCCTAGGCCTACCAAAACCTAATCATTAGGGTATTAGATTCAGGCTGATTTTTTTGAGTGTGTGTGTGCGTCTTATATGACAGGAAATATGGTATATAAGGTTTTGCTAAGCCGCTAACTCTAGGGTGGAATATCTTGTGCGCCATAATACCAATTCCGGTCAGTTCTGGACGCAATGACTGTCATTTCCACTCCTTTCACATCATTTAAGATTGGTTTCGCCAAGAAAAAAAAATCCAAGATGTGGCCAGCACTGGCGAAATCACAAGGTGTCATATTTGCCGACACTTCACGGGTTAAGTGAATGCTTCAGATAGTACTTAATTCTTGAATCTCAAAATGTCAAGATAGTGCTTGAGAATTTTATTATTAAAGTAGCCTTCATGATACTAAAGTAATGATAAAAGTAATAATAATAGTAATCCACATCACCATGGTCATAATCTTTAATTGGGCCCCCATATTGCTACTGTCCAAAGAGTGGTTGAAAATTGCATTGTAAATTTATTTTACTCCTCCATCATCACTGTTTTAATAACACCATTTCTTCCTTAGTAAAAATGGCTAGCAGTAATTTGAATATTTCTTCTATGCCACTAATTTATGGAATAGCCTTAAAAATAAGAATGTCTGGTTAGGTGATGACTTGGATTTAGGTTATGTGGTCATGAGCAAGTTCATATACCTTTAACCTCTCAGTTCGTTGACATATTTGCATTAGTGGTTGTCTGGATGGAAAATGAAAGGAATATCATGGATTTTTGTTGAAATTGAACCAAGACAGAAAAATTAGATTACATTTGTTTTTTCAACTTGAGATGGTATTCTACTGAACCATTTACATTTATAACAGGTTTACTGGGCTGACCAACTGGATTTACATCTGCCGAGAAGGAGACAAGGCAATATTTCAGTACGAGGTCAAGTTTCAACCTCCGGTTGATGATTTGAGACTTCGCTTTCGTCTTCTTAGCACCTTTAAGGAGCAATTGGGGTTTGCCAAGACATTTGATGGAAGCATTTTGTGGCTCCCCGTAAGGCTGCCAAAAGAGGTGAGTTAGGAAATTTAACGTGATAACCTTACTATATATATATATATATTTTACATTTATACAAATCTTACATTTTCTTTTTGCGTTTAATGAGACTAGCTGAACAAATTTCTGTTTTTGTTATCAACAAAACTGTAACATTTTTTCATGAAGTATCTAGTGTGTTAAGTGAATTTTATGTTAGTTCCATAAAAATGGGGTATACTTTCTTAATTAATGAAAATGTGGAAAACAGATGTAAATCCCTTTGCATACAGTAATGCCTTCTTATATATGGAGGTGTTTTTAAATTAGATTGTTGTGAAGGAAAAACCGTGTTTAACATTTTGAATATAATAATAATAGTAGTACAATATAATATACACTGGGTAATGGCAGAAAATTTAAGTTTACCCTCTTTTATTCAAACTACCATATTTGACGGTTTGTAAGACGCATGGTCTTACAAGATGCAATTGAGTTTAGGCAGACATTTAAAAAAAATAGATAAATTAACAAGTTTAAACTATGTGTGGAAATTAGTCCATCTGTATATATTGTATATTTTGTCATGATTAATCTAAAGCAATTCAGTTAGAATTAAGTAACAAGTGGTAGTAGTTAATACCACAAAAAATAATTTGGAGCCATATGAAGAGTTTCAAATTACCATTAACCTTTTGACTACGGCTGGGTGAAACAAGTGCCCCGCCCCGTATCCGGGCAGGCCGCGCACACCAAATTTGAAATGTCGCTACTGAATATAACAAGTTTTAACCCTTTCCGATCTGACGTTTTCAAATTTTCGTGCTCGTAACACCTAGCAACGTACTCATTTATCTGAACAATGATAATGCTCATGAACACTAAGTACTGGTATCGAATCAATAGTGTAAAACAATAATGAATAATGAGTGAAAAGAAGCTATTGGAAAGTAAAAAGAAAAAAGGTATAAAAAACAGAGGTAACTCTCTCTCTCCTTCCCTCCCTCCCTACATACCTACCTTCCTCCCACCTTCCCTCCCTCCCTCTGTCACTCGTCATAGGCTTGGAGGAAGGATGGAGACATCTCCACTCGGCAAACAAATGTCGTATACACCCATCATGTATGTAGCTACCTCACTGTTGATTTTATTATTCAGGAAAAATCAGCACAAAATAGACAGCGATGATGATAAGAGATACGTACAAGTGTGTCTGAGAGAGAGAGAGAGAGTGGAGATATTTTTGCCACTTGAGTAAGATCAACACACTTACACATGGACACATCCATGGTGGAGAGCCTTTGAAGTACCTTTTTTTATTTAATTGTAAGTTTCTGATACGTCAAGGGGGTGGAAATAGGTTGACCAGAAACATTATTTTATCCATTGCTGGGGCGGCACGGTGGGTAGGGACAACGAGAGCTCTTATACGGAGATAAGAATCACAAATACAGGTAACTCGATTTACGCGAGTTTGTTTTACGTGTTTTTGCAATAACGCGGGGTCCAAAATCTAAATGAATGTTTAATTTACACGTTTTTTCCACTTACACGCGATATTCTATGGAGTGGCCACCATATGTCTCACGCAACTGGACTCACATGGCGCCGCGGCCACACAGCTGAGCTCAGGATCGCCCATGCCTTGCTGTTATCCCGTTTTCCCGTTGGGCGCCATTTGTATGATCTTGATCTTGATGTCACAGCTGGCTTACGATTGTATGACTAAGGAACAGTACAAGCTACATAAAAGAATCATATTGGAAAAAAATATCCATGTGTTCATTATTAATTATTAATATTAGTGAGAATAATGGGGTAAATATGATATCAGAAACTGTACATCATGAGTCTTGTACGAGGAGTTATTTCATGCCCGGCTGCCATTTGCATTGCATTGTTTACAAACCACACAACCACACCCACACAACAAACAGCTGCATGCTGCGTGTCACCAGAACCGCGTGAATTGTGTCTTGCCTAGTTGTCTGTCATAACCTACGAGCGACTGAGAATAATATGCTTCTTATGATCTCAGAAGCTGTACATAATCAGTATGTACGAGGAGATATTTCTCGCAACACCAGCCTGGCCGCCATTTTCATTGCTTTACTCAAGGACACTTGTCAATTCAAGCAGTGAAGATTACACCAAAAATATATAAATTTCGGGAAACTGTACATTGTCAATGTTCTTTAACCCATACATATTTCTGAGCATTTTAAGAACTTTTTTTTTCAAAATTGTTGTCTTAAAGTTTGGGGTGCACGTTATACGCTGCAAAATACGGTATTTATTTTTCGAGAGAAACCTACCCCTTGTTTGATTTACATTGTTTTCAATTTACGCGACCTCTTCAAGGACGCAATACTCACGTAAATCGAGAGTTACCTGTATTACACTATAGACATTGCAAATACCCTTAGAAGAACGATTCGTTACATCGTGATAATAAATAAATACCTAGATAACCAGGGCAGGAAAGACGGAGAATAAGACACAATCAATCAAAAGACAGTTCCTCTCTCTTTCTACACCACACTACATTCACCCAACACGCACACCTTCTCCCCTGTTAGAATTCATTGTTGCTGTGAATTACAAATGCATGCAAGACACTTACGTTCCTACACAATGATAACATTGAAAGTCAAATAAGACACTGTCATATACGACCTACATCCTAAAAACTATTGTACAATATCTGGGAAGAAATAACTCGTATGCTGGCTAAAATGAGCCAGGATGCAGGAGAGGCATCCACAGACATAGTACAAGGCTCACAAGGACGCAGTATACATGTCCTCGTGTTGAAGGGGTTAAGATTCAGTTGTCTACGTGGCACGTACTTGCCGACGTGGCGAAACGTTGTTGATGTCAGAGGCTGGAAACTCAGCCACTGGCTCTTTGCTTACCAGACTTCAGACTAGTAACATCTCTGCAAATATTAGAATTTTCTTTATTTGAAAAATACCAATGAAAACCCTAGCTGTTTGCCACAAGTACCCAGGCTGAGACCAGCATGCCCTCCACACTCGATGCCACGGAACCTCGGACCACAGCCACACCACAAACCGTTTTCCATGTTACCTCAGCTATACTTTCTCCCGACTCTGAAATCTGACAGCTAAGTAGAGGATAGGATTGGCCAAAGCTAGTTTTGTCTTAGTTTAGGATAGGAGTGGGAGGAGTTAAAGGGTAACTCACCTCCTTTGATTTTTGGTGACTACCCATAACTTTTCATACTGAATCTATTTAGTTACGACATACTTATCGGCAGCAGTTGGTACTATGAGACTGGCTGTTCCATAGCATACTCCTCTGCCTCTTCCAAGTTTTGATACTCAGGATAACACCTCTGCATCTTTCAAGTTCTGATACTCAGGTTACTAAGATTAACAGTACCTGCCCAGCCCAAGATGCCATATTAGTGAGATGGGCAGGAATCCTGTCTTATGTGTTCACCCATCCTCCACGTGAGGGAAAACAGGAGCATTATGAGGTTCCAGATCATTTCTAGCTGGGAAAAAAAACAGTTGGGCTTACCAGACATTGGTGACTGAATTAATAGACTTTTATTGTATCTACCCCACCATGATCATTGACAATTCAAATCTGTTGTCTATTGTGAATTTTAGGAGGTAGCTGAAAGCAGTATAGCTCGTACAATCTAGGAGGCTGAGGTCAGGGACGGCACTGCTCAACTATTTTTTGCCTAGAACACTTTCCAGGAAGGTCACTTGGTCCCCCTCAGCTGTCTTTTTAGGGAAACAGAGCCACATGATGATGATTTATCTCACCCCATCCCAGATTGTGGTGTTTGAAACAACAAACCCACACAGCAACGAGCCGGTCACCCTGAAGGTTGTGTACAAGAACTCAAAGAAGATGGATGAATGTGTTCAGTTCTACAATGTGCTCTTCAATCGCGTGATGAGGAAGCTGAATATGTCCAAGATTGGAAATAACTATTATGCACCAGGAGGCTCAGTTCTTGTCCCTCAGCACAAGTGAGTCATCCAGCTGGTGTTGCTAGTCTCCGGATGGAATGGCAATCTCTGTATTCTATAAATGTGTGATTTTGGTTTGTGATTTATTTTTTAGTTTGTTTAGTAGTAGCAGCAGCAGTATTTTTTATTGTTATCATTTTCTTATTTTAAGGATTTATATATTTGAAGCATAAGTTTAACCCCTAAATGGTGGGTGCCAGTAATCATGGTTGAGCAACTCTGCTTCTCTATTTTGAATGCATGAGGGTTCCTTTCCAAGTATTGCTTCCCACAGTAAATACATGAAACCCATTGTCCTATACCACCCCCTCTGTGACTTAACTTCAGTGGTAACCTAGCTTTTGGGTGAGATAGCTGCGTGTCAAGTTTCCCTTGGTCTCCTATTGAGAGAGTTGACTGATGCTTTGTGTTGAGGTGTTCCATAGAGTACTTGCCTTTTTGATATCCTGGCTTGCCTTTGTAAGAAATTGTTATTATCTTGTTTTCTTTTAATTTTATCAAGGTTGGAGATCTGGCCAGGATTTATCACCTCTGTCTCCTATCGAGAGGGTGGACTAATGCTCTGTGTTGAAGTGTCCCATAGAGTTCTTCGCACCAGCACTTGCCTCAATGTAATGTGAGTTGTTCTACTGCATTCTAACACACCATAGCTGCGTTGTTATTCCTTGATTGAACAGCACCATGACAAAGTTGAGGTTTCCCACAGAGCCCTGCACTAACACTTTCCATGGTAAAATGTGAGTTACTCAGCTGCTTTCTGACACACATAACAACTGCTTTGATAATTCCTATGATGTTGAATACTGTGACAAATATTTGGATTTTCCTTAGGGCTGAACTCTGCCAGAAGCATCGAGGGAACTTCAAGGATGCTATCACCAGTGCCCTGATTGGCTGCATAGTCCTGACACGCTACAACAACAGGACTTACTGCATTGATGATGTGCTCTTTGACCAAAACCCGTCATCCACTTTTATGAACCATGAGGGCAGGGAGGTAGGCCAGTGGCATGGATGCTTGCACTTAGAGATTTGTAAGCTTGTTATTGCACACCCTCGTACCAATTATTATTAGCATTCCTTTCTCATAATTGCTTCTAGCACAGTAGAGTAGTCCCATTCTATACATTTTTATATAAAATGTCTTAGTTTATGAGTGGTGACTTTGTCTACGAGCATCCCCCCCGCCACCTCACGGATGGGAGCACGAACTATATGGAGGCCGTCTTGATCAAGCATGTATGTCCCTCCGAGGAGGGACCACAGGCCCTTGCTGGGTGAAGCTTAATAATGACTAAATGAGAATTGAAGTCTTCGTGGCATTCAATGTATAATATAATTTCTCTTATGTTTAATGACAGACCATCTAGTCTGGACCTTAGAGTTTGTGTGGTCTGAATATCTATGTAAATTTCTCTCTTCCTTTCAAGTTTTTAGGTGACATGAAGAATGGAAAGAATGCCTATAATTATAATGCTACTGTTTTGTGTTTTCAGGTGAAGTATGTAGACTATTACCAAGACACCTATGGCATTAAGATCAAGGACCTGCGGCAACCATTACTGCTCCACAAAATCAAGAAAAAAGAACAGAAAGATGCTGTAAGTTATTGTTTTTAGTAAAGACACTAATACCTACTGCTCCACAAAGTCAAGAATGAAAAGAAAATATGTACAGTACCTTCTCGAGTTTTGCAATCCTCGAGTTTAGTACTTCGTTCTAAATTCTTACCATCCTGACTTTTGCCGCATTACCGCCTCGAGTTTCACATTGCTTTGATATGTACGAGTCACATCTACCTACTGTCGGTGTCATGCGTGCAGCCTTAACCCCTTCACTCCGGCGACGCTGACTTCGGCGTCCGACAAGGGAGTAAAGTCGATAAATTTGAGATAACGAGAGTACAGTAAAAAAAAAAGTAATTTTTTCCACAGGTCGGAACCAATAAGCGCTTTTTCATAGATTTCAATACCCCGAGTTTTGAGTTTTGAGTGTTATACCTTCGGAATGAGGCAAGCGCGAAACTTGAGAGGGTACTGTAGTAAGTTTATTGCCTTTTTGAAAAGAAGACTAATTTCTTCCAGTAAGTAACAGATTCTTTGCATGTTATATTGTAAGTGGTGTGTTATTGGTGAAGGTAATCTTTTTATATTTCTATTTTCTAATGCATTTGAGGCTGAACCCTTAATTTATTCTAGGAGTGGAGACATTAACCTTTTCACTGTGGCCGGGCGAAAGCTGCGCCTCACCCCGTATCTGGGTGGGCTGCACGCACCAAATTTGAAACGTCGTTACTGAATATAACAAGTTTTAAGCCATAAACTCAACATAATCATCATGTACTTGTGGGGTTCTTGAAAGGTCATCACCCTGAAAATCATATGTAAAAGAAATTCTTGCCGCAGTAACTGCCAGTGCTCCAAGAGGGCTGCAAGAGTGGAGATGAACGCCGTCCTTTTACTAAGCCTCGTCGTTGCTATGGTAACGGCGTCTCACTCGCAGTAAAATGGAGTACGCTGATCTTCCTGGAGACGTTTAACATGCATTACTAGCTGTCCTGGCCGATGAACTCCTTACAACAGAAGATGAAAAGGAAGCTGCAGTGGTTATGGTGGCACAGAGAGGTGAAATGCAATGGAAACACTTATATGTGTTTGTTTGGGCTGCCATATTTGCTGATGACATCATCACAGCACGAAGGCACTCCACCTCTCAAAGCCAGGAGCCAGCAAACGTGCCGAGTTGGCAACTCGTGCTGCCGCGTCACACGTTTGAGAGCACTCGGGATGTTCCGAGAGTCCCGATTCCCTCTCTCAAACACAGCCTGGGAGTGTTTCTAAAGGGGGCACTAATTTTATGCGGATTTTCGAATAGTGTGGGGGTCCCGGGTCCTAACCCCCATACTATTTGTGGGACGACTGTATGTATATAACTAGGATATCAACAATCACTTTTCTTCTTCTTCTTGTGACCTGTTCAGCTTTGCATCGCTCTTTAGGCCCTCATCAGTACTTTTTTACACTTAGATGCTTCAGTTAGTCACTCTATAATAGTAATTTTTGGGTTCCGCAATGCGAAAAATAAGGATGGGATGTCTCATTATACCGGATGGCAGATGACTCCACACCCAGTCACGAGCGGATGGGGTGTGGGGTTCGGAGCACTTATGGGCGACGGTGAGTGGAATGAACCTATTTTCCTTGTTACTGGGGTCATTTTGAAGGGATTTACCCAATATAAAAATTTTGCTCCCAGTGCAGCAGTGGGGGCCACTTTTATATCACATAGGGCAGTATGCTATGGGTGAATAACCTTCATTTTGCGATGTGATGTTTAGTGACCATATTAATTTTTTTGTTTGTTGTGGGCAATTGGAAAGTGTGAGAAGGCTTCGTCATACCTATTTTGCTACCATTCCTTAAAGCTCCCTCAATGCAAAATGTTTGATTTGCTTCTTTTAATACACTCCCCACATCTTCTAGTCTTCACACTGTCCTCTGACTGATTGTAACTGTTTGTCAATCACCAGGGCAAAACAAAGTTGGTGTGTCTGATACCTGAGCTGTGTTACATGACTGGGCTGACAGACGAGATGAGAAACGACTTCCATGTCATGAAGGACATTGCCCAGCACACCCGTGTCACACCCACTGTTCGCCTAGCATCCCTGAGGACCTTCATCAAAAATGTCAATGGTTGGTTGACACCATATAATACATTCAAAATGCTTGCAGAGTCACATAGTCTGAAAGAAGCCACCATTATGCTAAAACCCCTGGTAACTTGCAACCAAAGGGATTCAAAGGTGCTGAATAAGCATAATTTTGGGATACTTAGAGTATACACCCATCCCCCTGCTATCTCGCCTAGTTGGTTACGAAACTATGCGGGATAACAGAAATACCTGATAGCCCAATGGACCGTATTGGCTATCCAGCGGCGACTCGGAGAAAGTACTGTTTTGGCTTAACTCGGTTCCTCTTTCTTATTTTGGAAAAAAATAATACTGGTTGTCGTTTGAAGCCAAATGTCCAAACGTGGTACCCGCTGGTAGAAAAAAATGTATTTACCCTTTGCTGGTCAGGTTTTAAGGTTTGCGTCTGTGTGTGGTGTGTGTGACCACTGAGGGGCGAATGTGCCGCGGTCCGCAGTCTCTTAAGTTAAGTCAAAACAGTACTTCTCTGAGTTGCCGCCAGATTGCCAATACGGTCCATTGAAAAATCAGTGGGAATAATTCTAATTGGTTATTGGGTGGCTGATCTACCTACATTTTTGATCTACCTACATTTTGTGCCTATTATACCTCTCTACACATATTTTCCCACCAAACACTGTTCCAATATATTATATTTATTATAACACTCACAACGCCACCTTATTACACTCACTGATGATTGGGGGATTCTTACAATGTTGCTCACCCATTGTTATCACACAACAAAACAGGGGTGGGTGCCATTCACTTGTTAGTTGCACAACTCTCTGAGGGGGGGGGTCAAACTGGACGGTTAAGTAGCTGAATGCATCGGAAAATGGCTACCAAAAACAACAACAGCTCCCTCACAATATTTCCTCAGCAGGTCTTATATAAGGCAACCATTTACCAGAAATGGCAATTATTGCTGAATGAAACATTCATAGAAGGTAAGAACGTGTAGCAGAGGCAATACTGGTGTGTCTACCTTTGTTTAGAAACACTACCCCCCCCACCCCCACCCCCACCCCTGCACAACAACTTGGGCCATTGGGCTAATGCCACTGTCTTGACACAACTTGATTGCTCCATTGCATAGCACTGCACAATATTTGGTGCCCCTTTCACCAACTGCATGCACTGCAGTTTTCACTTTTTTTCTCCCACACTCTGCCAACCTCAGATCAAAGTCATGCTTCCTTTCCAGCATTTTCTGTTGTCTTCTTACAACTCCTTACCTTCTTGCACATTCCCCATTGTAACCTAAGGAGCCATGACACACCTTGTGCGCCACTGTAGTGAAGTGGGTAACGTGGCTTTTCTGCTGTCTACTGCCTGCCCGCGGTTTGCCAGCTGTTGACTGCGGGCAATCACAGGCTCTGCTTATCAGTCACCCTTTTTTTATTTTTTTATTTTTTTTATTTATTTATTTATTTATTTATTTTTTTTATTTTTATTGCTGGTTGACCAGGAGCATTTCTGATATTTGATATTTTTTAACATTTTGAAGTTGATTATCTGTGGTCAGTAGCATCTACAGTCATCAAAATTGAGTGGTGATGCATGATGGCTTGCCACCAACCATCCCCAATCAGAGATGATCAGAACTGTGAATGTGTACAAGGGTCTTAACAAATCTAGCTTCATTTGACAGAGCAGCCTGTTCAGCTCATGGTTTCTCCACCCATCATACCTAAATGGGTGATGTGGTGAAGAACTAGGCAAGGAAAGGTATCGTGGCGAGAAATGAAGAGAATGAGAACTTTGTGAAATTACATTTCATCCCATGCTCACAGCTAGTGCAAATCCTTCTTACCACCTACTTGTGATGGGAGCCTTTGCTGGAATAAAAGTGCAGCATGGGTGGTGAAGTGACATCCTCACTCATTACTGCTGTCACTGCTCACAATGTTTCCATCACAGCTCAGAATAATGCTTGGAAGTACTCAGAATAATCTTTCTTTTCTGTCCCATCCTTTCCTCCTAACTCACCATTGTGTTTTCCTGTATTTTCTCAAAAGTGCTTGGTGTAGCTTCCATGTTGGCTCATTTAGGATAATCAACATTACCTCACATTCACGATGGTCAGATATGTTGCCATGCTGTAGGACAACATGTGAATATAAGCCAAACATTCTTAACAGTGACTCACAGGAGTCTGACTAAATAAACAATGGCAGGCCAAGCGGATCACAGAGGGTTTCATTAAATAAACGACGGCCATCATTTTAGGGTTAAAGAAGAAATGGAGTTGTTTGGTGCAGCTGATAATGATTTTTCTTCTTCTTTTCAGAGAATGAAAATGCTTGCCAGATACTTGCTGCCTGGGGACTTTCTCTCAAGGACTCCTGCATAGCTTTTGATGGGCGCATACACAGTCAAGAGCCTATTCGATTCGGCAGTCAGGAGCTTAAGAGCTCAGAGCTTGCAGACTGGGGGCGGGAGGCATGCCGGGAGAAAGTTATTACTCCGGTATGCATTCATGGTTCATTATTCAAGTGTCATCATCATGGTCATGTTGCCATCATCACCACAATCATTATTTTTGCTATTTCAGACTGATAATAGTAAGGAGTCAATACTGGAAACTTTATAAGTAGATAAGTGGGAGCTATGGAATTAGGGTAAACTAGAGGGTTTTGTTGCAGACACTATTTGACAAGCCTTGTTTTACCCGGTGCAGTCAGTACATTCCTGGATTTAACCCTTTCATTGTGCGTGGTGCGGGACGCGACGATTCCCCCAGGCGCACTCGGGCAGCCCAATGGTGCGGTCTCTTTTAACTGCTATATCTCAAAAACTATTCATCATAACTAAAACAACAAAACACCATTGGAAAGAGGAGGCTCAGATCTATAAGATTCGGTTTTGTATGCTGTTATGTTATTTCATATGTGCTGTGTAGAGTCGATAAAACTTGTTGTACTATTGAGCTTTTTCATGTAGTACACTCGCGCGGCCAGCCACGGGAGGCAACTCAGAGTGGTGCGGGGCAGGGTAGTATTACCAACTGAAATATATACAACTACTTGTTCAAAAAATCAATCAGGTGATTGGTGAAGCTATGCAAAAATGCCGCTATATTGGACAAGAACATCGGCCAGTTACTCGTCCGTATATTTTACACTCTAGGCTGATATGATTTTCCACCAAATTTAGTGGAAAACCCACTGAATTGGCAATGCTGTGGGGTGAGAAATAGTGTTGGAACACTCTTATACGTGGGAAATTTGAGTGTGAGTGGAACTCGCATCGAGGATTTAGCACCACCGGCAAGTTACGAGAGTCCTCACTGCAAGGATTTAGCAACGAAAGGGTTAAGACTATAAAGAAATGCAGGCTTGCTGTAGCCCATAGTTGCCTCCATCACCCTTAACCTCTTCAGTCCAGTGATGTATGTATATATCATACTATAATTAATTTACCATAAAAGAAAGCAGGTTTGTAGCTTTTTCTTTGGGTTATCATCTTCAGAAAATTGTTTTCAATAACTACTCTTTTTATGATGTATGGTATATATGTGGTATGTATGTATGTGTTATGTGGTATAAATACATTCTTCATTTGAATGCAAACCACGAGGAGGAAACTATTTAATTAGGTGGGCTGAAAAAAAATACGGTAACCGATAAACCAAAGGATGGGGCATGTGGGTGGGTACATGGTGGGGATCAGGTGGCAGGACAGCTAACAGATGTGGAGTAGAGGACCTGAAAACAGTGCTCAGAAGGGAAGGACTCTAATGATTTGGACATGTAAAGAGAGCAGGGGAGGAAACAGTGCTGGGAGTTTTGGAGAGACTGGAGGTAGAAGGAATGAGACCTACCTAACTGGGGGCTTAGCCCCCCTCTACCACCTAAACCTTTATCAGTGCCGACATTCACAAACACTTGGCTATTTTCGATATACATTTACCACCTGGATTGATGCATACGACTTTCTTGTGGCATAAATACATTCTTCATTTGAATGGACTCCACAAGAAGGAAAATATTTCATCAGGTGGCCTAAATAAGACTACGGTAACCGAAGGATGGGGCAGCAGATAAAGGGAGGAGGGGCAGGTGGCTAGCAGATGCTATTGTAGTTACCGAAAGCGGGTGGTTCAAAAACTATTCTCGGTCGGTTATATCAAGGGTTTACTGTGTGTGTATATATATATATATATATATATATATATATATATATATATATATATATATATATATATATATATATATATATATATATATATATATATATATATATATACACACACACACACACACACACACACACATTGCTGCTGTAAAAGACCATACTAAGTGGAGGAGGCAAGGGGATGCCCACAGAGTTTATGACTTGAACAAGTTGATAGATCCTGCCAGGAGGCACTCAAGATGGGAAGGGGGCCTGCATGGAGTCTTGCCTAGAGTGACCCCCAGACTTGACGTCGTAGGGTGGTCATGGCGATGTGCCCCTGGCGTATATTCCCATTGATTGATTGATTGATTGATTTCATTTTAAGTAACGTGTTCTGCAGCTTTAATACTACTATATAATTGTTAGGTATTGTATTTTGCAGTGTTTATCTCAATTTATTCATGACACTCTTGCAGCTATCATCAGCTTATCTCTTACATTTACTACAGGTAGATCTAAAACCGCGGTGCTGGGTGATCCTCTACACCCCTCGTGACCAGGACTGTGCACAAAATTTCTGCAATATGATGAGGATGGTGGGTCGCAACCTTGGCATCCAGGTTGGGGAGCCGGTGTTGGCACAGCTGCGGGATGATAGAACTGACAGCTATGTTGGGGCCCTCAAGCAGCAGTACCACAACCAGGTAGTGTAGGAGAACATAATGTTTATTTTTTGCTCATTTACCTCATTGTCATCTGTATGCCAGAACCAGAGAGAGTGAGCTGCCAGTGGAAGCTCAAAACACAGACCAAAAAAATTATAAATATATATTGCCAAATTATAGGTGCACCTTATATGGCTTGAAATATGGTATGTCCTCGATATTCTATTATCAAGGATGGACAGTGCTTTGCATCGTACACTTTACAATGATTTATGTACCGACAAGGAGTATTTTTAAAATTTCTTCCGTATGAGTAAATCTTCGTCTGAGGAGCTTCTCGGCCTCATCATCGGCGACTGCACACGACACACATTGCCACCGCTGCTAACGTCATCACCTGCTCCGCCGACACTCCCAAATACCGACTAGGAATTCTACAAATTTACCGATGTTGTGGCTCAGGGCCTGGGGATAGAGTGTAGGATAGGTTCTGTCTCCCAAAAAGTTAAGTGAACACAAAGAAATCAAAGAATAGTTGCCGACGGAAGTGTAACAATTCCATCAGCACCCGCCGGGCCCGCCTGGGCAAAGATAGCGTTAGGTGGGAATGAACTAAATACTGTGTACAAGGCTGATTGTGGTTTTGATAAATTTTCACCAGCCCAACTCCCAGCCCCGGGAATGTGGGCAACCATCAGTTGACTGGAGAAAGAAATGTGACTATTTAATTTGTGTAAATCTTTCCCAACCCCTTCTTCCTATAGTTTAATTGAGTAATGACAAGTTACTCAACTCTAATGCTCCTGCAATATGTAAACAAGATTAGTTTCTCATGCATTGTTCCTTCCATACAGCTTCAGTTGGCAGTCATAATCTTTCCAACCCAGCGTGAGGATCGTTACTCTGCAGTGAAGCGCTTGGCCTGTGTGGACCTGTGCCTCCCAACTCAGTGCATCGTGGCACGCACAATCAACCAGGAGAGGAAGCTGCGTGCAGTGACTCAGAAAATTGCACTGCAGATTAACTGTAAGCTCGGTGGAGAGTTGTGGGCACTCAAGATTCCACTGAATGGACTCATGGTAAAGAGTTTGCACAGAAATAATTGTTTACAACTAAATGTTGTCATCCTGTGATGTGTGGTTTGTTTGGTTTCTTATTCTTATTTTCAATTTACTTGCAAGAGGTTATTTTCTCCTTAAAATGATATATACATACACATTAGTATAATCTGTCTTCTTGCTGACCTGTTTTCTTTCACACTGATTGTTGAAAATAATTTTAAGACTATTTTGCCTCCCTGCCATATACACAAAAAATGAGATAAGTGAAGATGATCATTGCTGTAACAGCTATTTGTATATTTTCTTTATGTGATCATATTTAACTTTCTTTTACCTTCCTATCTTGGATACAGTAGTCCTTCCATATGCTGCATGTTTTTTATGCACAGTTTTGGTTATGCACAGTTCAGTATGAAAAAATATACGTATAAAAGTATCATTAAAAATATGAAGATATATACTATATTAAGGCAGGCGACTACGGGGGTCCTCCTGCGCATTTGGTACATCCAATAGCTTTGAAATCTTAGTATGTTGTTTGTTGGTGTAAATATATGATATTCTGTGAATTTCATGAAATATGGGTGAAGTTTAGGGAAGACTCAAACAGAGCGTATTTTGCTTCTATAGTTTCACAGATTTTATTTTCCAGTTAATTGCTTTGAAAAAATATACCATAGAAACTTTGTTTACATATCTACATTGCATATATATATATATATATATATATATATATATATATATATATATATATATATATATATATATATATATATATATATATATATATATATTTTTTTTTTTATTTATTTCTTTATTTATTTTTTTTGAAAACTTGCAGCAATCTTTTTTCACTTATAATTTTCTCCACTGCCCCGTTTTCTTTTTACATTTTTATTTTATTTTATAAATATGAAAAATTGCCTATTTGCAATAGTTTTAACTGATACCAAACAAAAGTCTGTCGGACTTTTTACCGATTTTGTGAAATTTTGTTACGTAGGCTGCGAGCGTTTACATAGCAAGCTTTAATGTGATTCGAGTCGGGGGTTTCGCGGGTTTAGTGCTCCCTTACGGTGGAGCTGCTGGTGTTCTCGCCTCTGCATTTTTTGGCTTTCGAAGAGCCACTTGGTCACAGAGGTCAGAGAGCAGCCTCCCGAAATGGGCTGCTCCAACAGGGTTTAAGTGGATGCCATCAGCAAGGAACAAGTCTGAATCGTAGTAAAAACTGTTCCACAAGTTAGCGAACTGGACGTTTTCTTGTGAGCAAAGGGACTGAAGTCTGTTGTTTGTGCTGAAGGCCTTACTGTAAAAGCTAGATTTGGCACCGACCCTCGGGAGGATTCCTGAGATTATGATGTTACTGGCATCCGTTTTACGTTTATACTGCTTGATCATGCGGCGGTATTTCTCAAGCAGTTCCTCAGAACGGGTTGTCTTTACGTCATTCGTCCCCGTGGGAATGACAAAGAGGGTGTTTCAGTCGGCATTTCTCGTGACATCATCGCACGCTGCAGTGATGTCGTCCAGTCTGGCACCTGGATAGCAGTAACGTTTTCTGTGGCCGTTTGATGAACGACCACAGAACTCAACCAGCTGGCCACGCACCATGGAGTCCCCAACTAGGCGAGTCTCAAACTCATCCTCCATGGTGTCTGCCAGCACCTGGAACCTACTGAAGGTAGTGGGGGTCAGTAAATCCTTGGTTGCCTGCTTCAGTTTGGCTCCATTCCTTACAGGTTGGAACCCAACATCCTATGATGCAGGAAGAGAAGCGTTAAGTGGGGCAGGCTGGAAGTTGTCCTGTGAGGCAGGCTGGGAGTTAGCCTGTGAAGCAGGCTGGGGGTTAACCTGTGAGGCAGGCTGGGGGTCAGCCTGTGAGGCAGGCTGGCGGTTGTCCTGTGAGGCAGGCTGGGGGTTGAATTTATGAAACATTGATTTAACAAGTGCTTTAGATAGATAACTTTGATAATAAATCTTTTCATTCAAAATTAAGTGTCCGAAGAAAACTGGCGCATTGTACAGCAATAAAAAATTAGGTAGGTTGAGTAAGAGGGGTCAAACTTTAATTTTCTGTTATTTTTTCCATACACTGTACTTGAAATGTTATGCACAGTTATTCCTCATGCACAGTCTAATTCGGAATCTAACATCTGTGTATAAGGAGGAATTACTGTACTGATACAATGTTTTATGTAAGAAAGTGAAAGCAATCTGTAGAATTGTATAATTTTTTTATTCCTATTTCTCCTGCATCTTCCTTGGATGTCATTTCCCATGCCTGCTTCAGGTGTGTGGCGTGGACGTCTACCATGACAAGGCCAATCGGGGGAGGTCTGTGGTTGGGTTTGTGGCCTCCATGAACCAACCGCTCACCAAGTGGTACTCTAACATCAGTTTTCAACACCCTGGTGATGAGATCATCCACAAGCTGAAAATTCTCCTGTTTGAATCCTTGAGGAACTACCACGGAGTAAACATTTTTTATTAAAGTTTTAAGTTTTGAGTGCTAAACTAGTTTGTATTTATTGCAATTAGGTTTGCCCTCAGCCAAGTAACTGGTTAGCAGTGCAGCCAGTTACTTTCTATGAGAATTGAATGACATTTTTAATCGGTATTTACACCATTTTCTCAGTAGATGCCGACCTTAAATAATATACTTTGACACTTGTTGATCTAACCATTACTAAGGTATCTTTTTCTGGGTTCCCTTCTCTTCTTATGCTCATATGGTCTTTCACAGTCACACATGTATGAGTCTGTCTCCTTGTGATTGTAAGTAAATCTGGGCATTATTACTATATATTATTCTTCAAGACATTCCTTTGCTTCTTCTTGCCCCCTGTCAGATTCACCATGCCTTGCCACGCTCCATCATTGTTTACCGTGATGGTGTGAGTGATGGGCAGTTGAAGATTGTGGAGGAACATGAGATCCCACAGCTGGCCACAGTCTTCACGCACTTTGACTCCTACAACCCAAAACTGTCCTTCATTGTGGTGCAGAAGAGACTGAATACAAAGATATTCAATGCTGTGGTGAGTGTTCTTTGAGTAGTTTGTGTCGAGGTATTTGAATCATATTTTTAGAACAGTCACAGACACAAGTGAAGACACAGGTTTCAATAACTTTCATTCACAAGTTGCTATAGAGTTTTCCCTTCTAATTTGATTCACAAGCAATACATTTGTAAAATAGCTACTCAGAACATATACAGTCGCCACAAATGAGGTCGGACCCCTTGCGTTCAAAAGGCGCATAAAATAGAAGTCAGACAATGTCCTGTAAGTTTTGCTAAAGTCATTTAATGTTAAAAAAATAGGCATGTAATTAATTTTACTTTGCTTTCCAGCAACTACTTATGGTGGATCTTTGTGCTATTTATGCTTGTCCCACCATGTGATTACTGTGTGTAGTGAGTTTATAAAAATAGTCTTGATTTGATTGGAACTTGGATTAACAATGGTGTCTGTTTGTGGTGCAGGGACCAAGGGAACTAGTTAACCCTTACCCTGGAACTGTTGTGGACCACACCATCACCCAGCGCCAATGGTACGACTTCTTTCTGGTGTCCCAGCAAGTGAGGCAGGTGAGTCATGGTTTTATTAACCAGAAAGAAAACCCTTCGAATGTACAGCCAGGATGAGCATTGTGCTTACCATATTTGACGGTTTATAAGACACATGGGCTTATAAGGTGCACCCCCCAATTTCGGCAGGCATTTGAAAAAAAAAATAATAATAATTTTGGTGGTGGTCTTTTAGTGTCTGCTCGTCGTGTGCGTGGTGAGTGTAGTCTTGACACCTCCACTGATTTACCTGATGTTCTAGATGAACCAATATCTTGTTCACAGGAGTGTTCAAAGTAATGGGAAGTGGAAGTTGAATTTTTTTGGTAATCATGGAATTCCAGCCAAACGGTCAGTCCAAATCATAGTCTGATTTCACAGTTGAGTTATACGGATGATTTTCTGCAACTTTTATTCAATGAGATTCATTCCAGAATAAAAAAACTACAAACATTTACCAAAATTATTTATTGAGTTTCACCACAAATTTGGCTCTCTGTAGGCAGTAAATTTCCTCGTCAAAGATTATAAACTATATTTTTCAGACTCCATTGTGATAAAATGAGCAACTTCAATATTTTTTTCTGTATGTCGCACCAGTAAAAAGTTGGAATTTTTCAGGAATCATGGAATTCCAGCCAAATGCAACAATCTAGAAAGAAACGGATTTCACAGCAGGGTGCACCAGAAAATTTTCAATAAAACATCTTTTTGACTTTTTCTCAGTTTCGAAATGTATTTTTCGATGACTATTGCGTCATGGGGGATCACCCGAGAAAAACTTTTGTGGCTCTGAGGGGTTAAGGAAGTCATATGAAGTTCATTAGACTAGCACTGTTGATCTGGGCTTCGGTTAATATATCCCCATAACATGAAAACTTACTTCTTACGTATTTGCATGTGAATTTTACTTGTAAAGTTGGTCCATATATAGATTTTCTTGACAGTATTTATTTACATTACATGATTTGTAGAGACTGAATCAGAAGCGTATTTCAGGGGACTGTGTCACCAACCCACTACATTGTGGTACGCGATGGAAGTAATTTGAAGGTAGACAACATGCAGAGGTTGACTTACAAACTTACTCACCTCTACTACAACTGGCCTGGCACAGTGCGAGTTCCTGCTCCATGTCTGGTAAGTGTTTTAATATGGAATGAATACTTCATACATACATGCATACAGGGACATATTTTAAAACATTTCGGAGTCCAAGTTTGCCTATTTGACAATGTTTCCCTAGGAGTTTGGGGCATTTCCAGTAGTTTTATAACCCTGGTGGTAGTTGGACCCTTCTGTACCTTGAACCTAAAGAAACACTCATTAGAAGCCAATTGATCCCCTCTTTGCCCTTTAGAAATAGGTGATGTGAGAAGCGAAAGTGTCTCATAATACCAGCCAATGTCTGACTTAGAAACATGGTATGGTTCAATGGAGTGCAAAGATTGAATTTCTCTCTCCACACAAAGTGAAGTAAGAATGAATTCCATATGCACAGGGGCCTAAGTATGCAGAATGTGCCCAGAATGCATAATGGGAAATTCAATCATAGTAAAACCATCTTACCCAGACTGTTTTGGTGTTGGATCCTTCAGGTTTTTTCCTCCCCACTATGCTGCCACAACTATGTCTCCCATTATCGGATCAGAGCCTAGGTGCTAAAGTACAGGCCTTACACACACACACACACACACACACACACCACTCCTGTGGCTCAATCAGTAGAGCACTGCGAGGCTTAACAGCCAAACAGGCGGCGGTTCGAGCCCTGCTCAGTCGGATTCATTCGGTTGACTAGGAGTGAATACTGTCCCCCATTGAGCAAGGGGGATGGGGTGTGTGAGGTCCTGGCAGTATCCAGAGATCGACGATAATGAGCACTTGCTCTCGTCGGGAGGGTACCTGCTGGCGAAAGCGAGTCCAACTCGTGATCAGGCCGTGGTGAATTACACACACACACACACACACACACACACACTCTCTCTCTCTCTCTCTCTCTCTCTCTCTCTCTAAGAAAGCTATATACATTTAGTTTAATATATATATATATATATATATATATATATATATATATATATATATATATATATATATATATATATATAATAAGGCTCAATTTTGTAAATTCCATAGAATTAAACAAATTAAAAACTGAGGAGCAAGTGGATCAGCTCTCATCTGTGTAATGCACGAGTGGAAGGGAAGATGGGAAGATTGACAGGCCAAGGCCCGGGCAGCTTCCATCCTGGCACATGACCTTGAGGGAAGAGACCTGGGACAGACCATCAGCACACTGACAACATGGGAAATAATGTTGTCAAGTGTTGTGGTATTAAACAAAATCAGTTATTATCCTAAAATATAAAATAATATTAACACTATATAGCCTTATTGGATTATAAAATCATTAATTATATTCACTTAGCAGTAGTAAATAGCTGACAAGAGGAAGAGATAGGTAGGTGTTGGGATTGTGTGGCAGAGCAGCAGGGCGGGGCTGACCTGCGGGAGTCCGTACCAAAACAGTCTGGGTAAGCTGGATGAAGTAACTGAGTGATTGATGGATAAAAATCTAGAAAGCTTTACAAAGGAAATAAGCTTTTTCCAGTTAACAGCAAGGTAACATTAGATATACATTATATAAATATATATATCTGATCATAATGTGTATTACCTACCAGTATAACAATACCGCATCGTCCTTTCAGTACGCTCACAAGCTGGCCTATCTCATTGGTCAGAATGTGAAGAAAGACCCAGCTGCTGGTCTGTGTGACAAGCTCTTCTACCTGTAAGTTGGTCATCTCAGGGATGGTAGTTGTGCATTTTGCATGTTAGTACATTATGCCTTTACAATGAATGTAATGTAAAACTTTTGAGCAGGATGCTTTTATTATAGGCAAAAATATGCTTTATTTTGTTAATGCTACTAGATAAAAGTCATGCTTGAAGACTGACTTAATTTTATTGCTTAAATAGACATCCTAAACATTAGATTGAAAGATTGTAGTCGCTATGTTGTAAATATTTTCTCAAGAGCTGTAAATGAGGTTCAAAAGAATCCTCTTCCTAGTTATAAAAAAATATCTAGCCTTAATTACCGTCACAGAATTAGAGGCTCCTGAATAAGTTGTGTTCAGATTTGAATAGAGTCCCCCTGTTTGCCCAGGCTATCTCCTTTTTTCACCACAGTACATCCCCAGCTTTCTCTTTCTAGGACCTTTTATTGCTAGTGTGGAACCATTTCAGACCCCAAGTAACTGATGAGGTCGAAATTGCTGAAACAGTTTTATATTCTTTGCTGTAATGATAGTGTTTATAACAGCCTGAAGAGAGGACAGGGCTACAGCTGTTGCCATATTGTGAGCAGTTTGGGTCTGATTGGCTGGAACAAAGTATAGAGAGCAAAACCTTTATCTTGAATATAATATTAAGGTCTAATTAAATGAAGTTTCTGCTTCATACATCTGATTATTTATTTTGAAGTCAAGTTTTCCTCTTCCATTTGCCTCTGCACTTGACACCTTATCAGAGAACACATTACCAATCTTCCTAGAATAGTTTGCTTCTTGTTTAAAGGATGCAGTACTACTCCTGAAACATGACAGTCAAGAATACACGTTCCTGCATTCCACTGGGTGGCATAAGAGGTGACTTACAGGAGTTGAAATTTGCTGCATCTATTTTTATTTATTTATTATTATTATTATTTTTTTTTTTCATCAAACACCAAAATGTTCAATTATTTTTTTTTCTTACCACTGTTCTCTGTGGATATATGATTGCATGATGATGAATATGTTATGCATTGATCTTATATTGCCATAGTAATTTACAAGTAAGAAGTTCTGTATCATACATTAGGGACAGTGGTGCTTTAATGATTTAATTTTCACTATGAATGTACTACAGTTCACCCATCATTTCCTCAGTATATAGCCTTCATTAATTTTGTAACTGTTGATGCTTTTGGATTGCCGCCAATCTTTAAATGGATTCAGTAAAATGCTTATAAAGATTATCTCTTCTCATGAAGTAAATGTACCACCACCATTTGCCTGACCCATAAAAACTAAATGAGTGAAATTACTTGCACTGCTGTATTCTGCCCCTTTGTGTAATATATTTGTTTTCATATACAGTTATAAGTAATGTGCATTATTGCAACATGTAGGGTGTCAGTCATGATCAAGAAACATTTTAAGAAACGGAGTTCCTGTAGCAAACAGTATGCAGAAAGGCCCAAGTTCAAATAGTAAAGTTCAGCGTAGTCATCGCTGTATTTCTTATGTTTTAGACAATGGAAAACTATATAAAAAAAAACAGAAAAGTAACAATAGGATATTATGAAGAGGCCAGTCAGCCTTTCCAAGCATATTACATTACCTTATAACTTCCTGCATCATTTTTGCCCAGGAAACAGTAAAGTTCTTAAAAACAAACTAAATAATTTTTTCTTGTTCTTTCTTTAGTTCCCATTAGATATTTGTAGGAGGAAAGGTAAAAAGTCACTGCACACATCTAATGAACTGCAATTGTTTGATAGATTTTCAATATAAAAAAAATAGCCTTGGAGGACAACACCATAATATTGACAAGAGAAAACAACAACAAGAGACTCAGAATGACCGAGGCAGTGCTAATTTACACCCAGAAACCTGCAATAAACATACAGCAGCAACCTGACACGTCACTCCCGACAAAGAGGCAGCGAGCGCCAAGCTAAGCTACGATTGGCTGAGAGCCGCGCACACTAACGCGCAGGCTCAGCGAGGCAATATATAGCTCCGCCTACCAGCAGCTCACTCACTCCTCCTACACCTGCAACAAGAACATCTCCTGAAGATGGCCAAATAGGCCGAAAGACGTCTTAAGACATGGATCTCCATTACCTACAACCAGAAGACCGCGCTACAGTGCGTGAAATAGAAAAAACAACTTATAAAGAGAATAATGCTAAATCTGCTGTTGATTTCAATAAAACATATATATATATATATATATATATATATATATATATATATATATATATATATATATATATATATATATATATATATATATATATATATATATATATATATATTTCTCTCTGAGGAAAATGAGGGAGACAACATAGATGTCACCACCACCACCACCACTGCCACCCCAGCACAGCCTGAGGCAGTTACCAGGTTTTGAAGGTTGTACAACATCAGGAACACAGTAAACAACCTCGTAGATGCTTGGGACAAAGTAAGCATCGATATGATCAGTCACTCATGGAGGCGTCTAGCACCTCATGTATGAGGCAAGGAAGGACCGTGTCCAAAAGATTCGCCAGGCCGCTTCTATTACTGCCACTGCTGCTCGAGCCCTGCTTAGATGTGGCGACGTGACAGTGGAGGAGGTGATTGAGGTTGCTGAAGCCACTGTGCCTCAGTTTATGAGTGCCTTAGTTTAGGAGAAAAAAAAAAATCACTAAAAATGCCTTGGTTTATGAGAGGTGACTTGCTGTACAAGCATCCTGTTTGTACAAGTTGAAGACGTGAGCGTGGATTCCCTTTGTTCACAGCAAGACGAGAGCGCTCGGAGTGGAAAACAATGAGAATGGGATCTCAAGCTGTTGTCACACTGGGCCTTTTTCCTCCAACCACATTGGCGGCAGGCACAACCAGCAACTCTAACTTTTCTGGGTGTCACACATGACCAAGGTTGGTTGCCCATATCCACAATGTAAATAAACCAGTCGCCTTGTATCCACATGGCGCCATTTGCAAAAGTAAGGGCTGTTATGGTTTGTGCTGCTGTTGCTCAAATTATGGACTTGTTGCTACACTTAAATGGAAGGAAGAAGCAGTTGTGAGTACGATCATGGCTTCAAAGACGGGAGGACAGGAGTTTACCCAAACCAACAACTCACTCCCGGTTGGGCGTACAGGCAACTGCGGCTGCTCCTAGCTTCAACGGTTGGAGGAAAATGCTCAGTGTGACACTGCCATCAGTCCACGTACACTCACAAAGGTAGCAACCGCGCGCTCATGTCCACTTACGTTTGGGCTCTAGTGTGCGATCTTCATGTTTTCAGCACTATATTTTTTTAATTATTATACTCTGTTATTTATATTTATATTATTATACTATATTATTTATCATTGCTATTTGTTAGTAAAATTACTTTTATAAAATGTATAAAATAACAAAATAATTTTTGTTAATATTTTCTGCAATAAGGGATATATTAATGGGATTCTCATTAATTTAAATGGGGAAATTCATTTTGGTTTGCGAGCAAAATTCCAGAACCAATTAAACTCGTAAACCGAGGTATGGCTGTATTATCCATGCAAACAGACTTGCCGTGTGACAACAAGTTGTCAGAGCATGATAATGCATACCTCAGACTTGGGCAAACAGACTAGTGTGACCTTGGGTTCACAGGTCCACAGTCATTACATGTTAACCAATGAACAAATTCCTTCACTATTCTTTATATACGGGCTGCCTTGCTGGTAGGGCAAAACCCTGTTAGTTTAAGGCAGTGTCACACTGGGCCTTTTTCCTCCAACTGCGTTGGCGGTACAGGCAACCTGCAACTACTACTTTTACGAGTGTGCGTCACACACGGCCAAGGTTTGTTACCCGTATCCACAACATAAAACAAACCAGTCGCTCTGAATCCATATGGTGCCGTTTGCAAAACTAAGGGCTGCTGCAGCTTGTGCTACTGTTACTCATGTTATGGACTTGTTGCTACTGTTGAATGGAAGGAGGATGCAGTTGTGGGTACGATCATGACTCCAAAGATGGGAGGGCAAGAGTTTACCCAAACCTCATGAGAGCACTGTGCTATGACGACCGGGAGTCCTACAATTTTCATCGAATAGAGAAAGAAGTTTTTATTAACTATTGGAAATGGTAACCCCACTCATATCCAAACAAGACACCAGAATGAGCGAAGAGCAGCAGCAATCATGAACCATTCATATCTTTTTAAATTTGTTTTGGCAAAGTTTTCATGTGAGTGGTCCCATGGACCACACATCACAGGGTGTTCTCTTATCCTGTAGACAAAGCAGCTCTCCCAATCCACTTCATGATTCTCTTGGTAGGCAATCTTCCACTACTTTTCTACTCTTCAGCCACTACCGTCATGTTTGTTTACATACAGTCGCGCAGTTGCTTGTACCCACAACCATTTTCCATCCATATGGATAACCGACAACTCGCTCCCGGATGGGCATACAGGCAACCACGTTTGCTCGTAGCCCCAACAATTGGAGGAAAATGGCCAGTGTGACACCGCCTTTAGTGGTGTGCTTGGTGGCTGCAGTGTTTATATTGCCAGTCTTTGGGGGTTCATGTAGCTCCATCAACATCTGTAACTCGACCTGAAGCAATTCAGTAGGACTTTGTTGGTAAGCAACTCAGATTACGAGCAGCCACTGAAATTAAAATTGACCTATGCCATGAACTGGCTGGGACAGACTGCCAGGCCCCACAAGAGAGCCTACCAGTGCTATGGACTGCACAAACAAAAGAAAATGCATGGCACATAGTAACTTGATAGAAGGCTTCTCAACCCCTAAAAGGCGGGTGACAAGTTTTTCCGGCCTGCCTTTTCCATCATAATTTTGAATTTTGAAGTTTGCTTGGGGATTTATGTGGCAGCATGACTCCTAGGCTGCCACACAACTCCTCTGACATTCTCAGGGTTTCTGTGATTGCAACAGTGGCAGAAGTTTTTACTTTACTCGTCTGATTCTGTGCCGGAGTGTCCACAGCCAGCAACCTCAACTCCTCATAAGCCTCCTCTTGCTCTCAAAAGAGCTCTCTCAGTGTCAACACAATTGGGAGAGAGCTGAAACTGACTTCTTCAAGCTTTGAAAAAAGTGTTAGTGGTACAGACAGTGACATAAACAGCATTGAACTCCAACCTCTTGTCTTATCAGGAAGGCTGAACCCCATTACTGTGCAACCTCAGTTCGGTGGTCATCCTGTAGATCAATCTCATTACAGTGATGGTGGAAGTGATACTGAGGCCCCCAAGGATTCATCCTACCACCCTTCAGGGTTATCAAGTTAAGAATATGAGGTTAATGAAGGGGTTTTGTAGCAGGGACGAGTGCAGGGAGGGAGAGGGCCGCTCACCACACCCACAACCTACAAACTGTTCCGAATGAAGGCCTGCTGTGAGGCAAAAGTTACTGCACTCCATCATGTCACCACAGAAACACCACATGACAGACTTCAGATTTGTGGCAGATTGAAGAGGAAGGATGGATAAAGGAAATGCTCATTAATTTCAGGCTATTGGCTCAAGGAGAGCTGTGAAATTAATAATGGAAAGTGAGCAATTTTTGAGAAAAAGTCAGAACACTGCTGTACGGGGAGAACAGATTTCATGGTACATCCCTGCCTTTATGGATTAATAGCAATGCACATCAATCTCAGCCAGTGCATCAGTGACGGTGGCCCTGGTGCTCACTGCAGGTCTATTATCACAATTCAGGTTAGTAAGTGTTCAATCCCAGTTGAAAAAGCCATCAGATGTAGTGTTCTGGCTTTGCTTTCTTTTTGTGTGTCCATGAAACCCCATTTTCTTAGACTAGGAAACCTATCTTGTTAAAGAATATTATGCAGATACATTAAATATTTAAGACCATTTATATAGGCCACTTATCAGCGCTACCACTTGTAAATACTGGATAAATGGAGGCTTTCACACACATGCACGACCACAAAAAATTAGCTCTGCTCCTCACTATACCTGGCATTCAATTGTAGCTTTTACATGTAGCTGCAGCCGGGCCACTATCTTAGCAGGGCATCCATGGTGCGACTGTTGCACTGCTAACGCCTAGCTCAATTTGACTAACCTACCTCAACACTTACCAGTCTGGGTTGGTTGTATTGCAGGATATAACACCTAGTGCTAGTATTTCATCAAACAATGTGTGAAAGTCCTCAGTTCAGTCTTTCCAAAACCAATGGATTGACCAGAATTTTCTTTTCCTTTTAAGTCTCTCTCTCTGCATGAGCAGCACTGCCAGAAGCAGATCTCCTTCCATGTCCATGTTATATAAGACTAATCAATTTCTAGAAAGAAAAGCAGAGCTTCAAATGCACAATAGAATGGATAGTGATATTAGGTGGTTAGACACTTCTGCAGCGGCATGAGCTGCTTTATACAGGCCTACTGGCCTCTTGCAGACTCCTTACATTCTTATGTTTTACTTTCATCAGTTGTAGGGTAATTAAGAAAGGTATTCTTGGGAGACAAGTTTATTCTTACTTCTCTTGGAGCTCTTGAAGGGTGGCTTCTCCCTTTTCAATCTTGGCCAACCAGGCATCCTTTCGGGCCTGTACAGCAGCCTTGCGTTCATCATAGGTGAGCCTCTTGGCATTCCACCTCTTCTTCACCACCTGTGTGTAAAGAGAGTGTTGTACATAGCCGGGCACGATAACAGAAAACCTTATTCCCGATAACCGATAATATATATATATATATATATATATATACCACCATCAAAAGCTGGCTCTTTTGTTTACAAACACTGGTCTGCGTTTACTCTCAGGTTAGCCGTGCTCAGTCTCACAAAGCTTTTAATCAGTTGTTGAAGGCTGAATCAGACATACAGTACCACTATCACCATCCTCGTTGTTTCTAGAACGACACTCTGTACAACTTATACAGAGTGTCGTTCTAGAAACAGCGAGGATGGTGGTACTGTATGTCTGATTCAGCTTTCCAGCAACTCTTAATGTGTTAAAAAGCTTTGTGAGACTGAACAGGTCTACGCTTACTGGTCTGAGCATGCGCAGTTCACGAGAGACCAGTGTTTGTAAATAAAAGCGCCAGCTCTTGACGTTGGGACACCAAATAAAACAACACCGGGCGCCTTCAATACCATGGCATGCTCACAAACGAATATGGAGTATCAAATTTGAGCTGTTTGAGTAACAGCTGTTTTTCAAGTACATTTTTCGTAAAAGCATATGCGATACTTGTAATATTACAATTGAAAATCATAGTGAAACAAGTTGATAATAACAATTTGAAATAAGCAATTAAGGTTTATGTGTGTACATTAAGTAAAAGGACTTGGCTTTATGTGAAAATTTCCTTGTATTCTGAAGCATGGTGGGAGTAGGAAATACATCATAGGTAATCTGCATAATTTGCACAAACTGAAGGATTTTTTTCCTCAGAAAAAATGTTCATTTTCTTGTTTGTCAAAATATACCCCCAGAAAATATTCTTCAGCCCAATATCCCTCAAGTGCCCTGAACTCAATCGTTAGGTTCTTACCTGCTTCTCTGGTCGGGGCTTGGGAGTCGGATCAGCGCGAATGGAAGCATGTGCCTTCTTGTAGATGTCCTCAAGCTGGATGGGAAAAAACAATAATGTTCAAATGCCTTTACAGTCTTTAAAAGATAAGTCTTGCATTAATACCATACACTTCAGTTCTTCTGGAATTCCAATGCAAAGTGGTACAATTTTATTCTCAACAAGGTCTTACCAAAGTAATGAACTTAGCCTTCTCTATCCATCACTATCACAAGTCAGTAATTTGCCTTTTCAAAGGCATTCACCAAACACATACCATATATGGCAGAATCTAGAACACAAGAGGTAAATGTACCAAATATAATTTTGAAATTTGTATTGTTATATTGTGGAATAGCAACCCAACTCAACAGAAATTTCACCTCATCAGGAGTGAGTCCACACTTGATGAAGCGTGAGAACTGCCTCTTGTAAGCATCTTCATCTTCTTCCATTAGTTCACGCATGTAATTGGCCACATGCTTGCCCATAATGTGGTCACGCAAGACAGAGGCATTGAACTCCTTTGCTTCCTTGTCATAACCTGGAAACCTCTTCTCACTATAAGGAAAGGATAAAAATTAGAATGCCATCATATCAGAATATTTAACCCTCAAAATAACATGATCTTTATCTTTTTGCTGTTTGTTGCTCTCACTTGAGATAATTTAATAAACCACTGAATCACGACTTCGTAACTAAGCTATCAAAACATCTAAGGTAAAGAATATAACAACTTTATCATAAAATTCTTACAGACTTCAGCTGAAGATGATTTGTTCTAATGCCATCTAAAATTAGAAAGAGGACTTGGGCATGTCATGTACTGACAACAGATGAACAACCATATCAACATAGTGGCAACCCATGAACGGTAAAAATCAAGACATTGAATCAAGGTGGATAGAAGGAATTAGAACTCTTGCCAGTGAATGGGTGGAAGACATCAACTTTGGACAGGGAAATATGTGGAGAAATTATATGAGCAAAAATCAGTGTAATGCTGTCAAAGATTAACTTTTTCCAGTGTATGACAATTGAAAACAACAGATAACTTGATGACTAACTTCTGATTATAATCTAAGTAGGGCTAGTATGCTGATGTGTGTTATCGTGCTGACTCGCTAATTAAGTCAATTAGCTACAATGAGTTTGTTTCCCAACTCACTAAAGGGTTTGAAGCCTGCAGAAAAAGGTACAAAAAAGCCCTTTGAGGAAGTGCCAACCTAAAGAAAGATTTTATATCATGCAAATTTCTCTGCTCCCAGTTTACCTGTGGGGCACCTCAATGCCTCCGTCCACAGAACCCTTCATTACACCGAAGATGCGAGCCCCAGTGGTGGTGCGGGCCAGGCCAATGTCAAGGTTAGCCCGGAAAGCTCCTGGTCCACTGTCCACATCTTCCACCGAGTACATTTCTCCATCAACTTCCTTCTGACCCTCATAAATGGAGTCCAACTTGAACTTCTTCAAGACCTGAAAGGTAAATGATGTTCAACTCCAATTCAGCAAACACCTACATTTCAAGCCCAGTAACAAAGACACTTTTTGTATGTATTAATATGTGGAAGGAGTAGAGGGAAGAATCTGTATGTTTGACACCCAAAGGGGAAGAGAAAATACAAGCAAGCATATATGCAATCCCTCAAAAAGAATTTCAGAACTCACCCTCCTGGCCAGCAGCAGCCCAGTGCAGTAGCAGGCAGCATAGTTGGTGAGGCCAACCTTGATCCCATAGTTGACAAGCTCATGAGAGTAGGCAGAGGCAATGATAACATCTCCCTCAATTCTTGCATAGGCAATCTGGGCAATGACGTCGGTGTTGGTAAGACGTACAATCAATCTGAAAAAAAAAATTGGCACTGATGTGTTTGGAAATGAAATTACTTCACAGCAATATTTTGCTGGGAATTATATTGCCTGAATTTGCCTCCATCAAAAAATAAAATCCTTTCACTATTGCCGAGATCCCAGTGCTCTGCCATAAATCAACAAAACATTAAAGTAAGTATGTGAGTGTGTTGCTGGTAATGGTGTTAACTATCATGTGAAACGGTTGCCAAGAAATTAGTGCAACATGGTTTAAATGTAGATCAAATATAATTGCGTTATTTATACTATCGAACAGTGATTACACATACAGTCAAGTCGCGTATGTGTGGGGGGGTTATAATTAGAGTTAGGAGTAAAACATAAACTCCGTTTTCAATATTTGTCAATGTGACAAAGAAAGCCCTAACCCTGAGGTAAATTTCCCTAAAACTGTTTTTCATATATATATATATATATATATATATATTTATATATATATATATATATATATATATATATATATATATATATAATTTATTTATTTATTTTTTACAGCTAAAGAAACAGCTCAAGGGCAACAAAAAAGGTGTAAAAAAAAAGCCTGCTAATCGTTGTTCCCGGGTTAAAGAATATGCGCGTGGGCAAGCAGGGCTACTCACCGATGTTTTGGAGTGTTGTACTTGTTCTTGGCCTGCACAACTAGGCGCTTGCGAGCATAATAATCAGTCTTGCCTTCACGACGCCTCTTGAACTTCACCTGGAAGCGCTTGAAGTAAGCCTTGTTCTTGACTACTTTGATGTACCCCTAGAAAAATGATAGAAGTCCATGTTAATACAAAGTAAAATCCAAACAATAAGCAGCTACTAGTCCAAAAATTACTCTCCAAATTCTCATTACTTCTAACAAGGAATTAATTTTTTACCATGAAAAAACGGACAGACCAAGTAAAGTAAGAAAAAAATAAAAGGCAACACGCTTACGGGACCCGTTTTGGGAGTTCCCTGGCCATGGCACTGCCAAATCTTATTTAATGTATACAGAATATTTGATACACAATTTCAAATAGTGTGTAGATGACATATGATGGATAGTGATATATTGGGGGTCATGTGGCAGAACTGTGAAGATGTTTGGACCCCACCCAACCTGACTTCATATTAGTGTCGGACTATACTCGCTACTCTACAAGTTTATAAACCTACAGTCTGCAACACAAGTATTCTGCTAGATCTGCCAGTCACCAGTTGGCTAGCAGGTGAGCTGAACAAGGATGGAATAAGTCTACTCGGATATCAACAACAACCCACATTCATAGCCCTCCCCACTATCAGGTCATTATTAAAGTTTTTGAGCAGGATGACCAAGAGAAGTGTCGAGATGCCGTTTAACCCTTTCATTGCTAAACGCTTGCAGCAGGCGTTAGGCGTATTTGCTGGTGGCGCTAAACGCTCGCTGCGAGCTCCACCCGCACTCAAATCTCCCGCGTATGAGTGTTCCAACACTAATTCTCACAACACAGGATTGCCAATTGAGTGGGTTCTTCACTAAATTTGTTGGAAAATCATATCAGCCCAGCGCGGCAAATCTACAGACGAGTAACTGGTGGATGTTCTTGCCCAATATAGCGTCATTTTTGCATAGCTTCACCTATCACCTGACTGATTCTTTGACCAAATAGTTGTAAATATTGCAGTTGGCAATACTCCCTTGCCAGAATCTGAAGAAAAGATGTCCGCAGTTCCCTCAATACGGCTGATCATCCTGCACGCACTGACGTAAGTGTTAACATTCTACACTCCCTGAACGTGCATGTACATTCGCAAGAGAGGCATACATAACCGACTCCTATAGATCTGGACCTCTTCTTTCCAATGGTGTTTTTAGTTTTTAGCTATGATGAATAGTTTTTTATATACAGAGGTTAAAAGAGACCCCCCCATTGGGCTCCCCGACAGCGCCTGAGGGGATAGTCGCGTCCACACCGCGCGCAAGGAAAGGGTTAAAAGCATTAACAGAATTCACTTCGACAAATGATTCGGGTAAATTATTCCAAGTGCTAATGACCCGCACTGAGAAGAAACGAGCTCGAACGTCAGTGTTGTAACGAGGAACAAAAAGCTTGAAGGAGTGGCCTCTTGTGTCCCTGTTGTGATTTCTAACAAAAAGGTGACCTAGATTAGGACAAAACCCTTTCATAATGTTGAACACCATAATAAGATCAGCTTTGATCAACCTTTTTCTAGCAAGACGTTCACTATATGGCAGATCATGAAAACCGGTAATTTTCTTAGTCAACCTCCTCTGAACATTTTCCAAAACCCTAATGTCTCCTGTATAACCAGTGAACCAAACCACAGAGGCAAAGTTCGAGATAAGGCGAATATGAGACATAAAAACTGCCTTTATGAAATCAGATCTGCAAAGGGCACCCTTTAAAATACTGTAACCAATGCCTCCAGCCTTGCCAGTGATTTCTCTCACATGCAAGTGAACCTTTAGAGAGGAATCCACCCTGACACCAAGATCTTTATAGTTATCTACATCTTGTATGGCTTGGTTTCCTATTAAATATGGTAAAGGAACAGGAGCATCAAGGAAAATTCTACAAAAGTCCATTCTGGCACATTTACCAACTGAGAAAGATAAACCCCAAGAACTGCTTGTGTTGTAAAGTGTATTGATGTCTCTCTGCAATATACTGTGAGAAATTAAATGGTTAGACTTAGAAATTGCAGTAGCTAGGTATAATTTTAGATCATCAGCATTGGTCTCATTAAACTTGAATAGCTTTTGTAGCATGAGATAAGACTGTCTACCATGCGTTTGTCGTAACTATTTATACTCCATCCAAAGTTTGCTGCGTCGTTTGAATAAATTACGAGGAACATCTTTACTCCAAGGAGGACACTTACTGCGAGGCCTTTTATAGGGATTTATAGGGATGAATTGGTTGGCTAACTGGATCAGGGTGTTGGATAAAAAGGTATTAGGGTAATTGTGGAGATTCACTACGCGCCTCCAAAATAGGATATATTATACTTAAGGGGTGAAATACATGTCCCTTAACCATAATATGAGGGCGGAAAAACTTAAAAGTAAAGAAAGTGGTAAAGGTAGTGAAAAGACATATTAAACATACGCGCGCTGTCTTGGTGTCGGCGGCGGTGGCAGTTTTGCCAACGATCCGCTTAGCGATGGCATGCTAGGTTAGCGATGGTACGTTTAGTTAGCAATTAGCCCACGCATGTGAGAAAGGTCCACCACGAATGTTTTTTTTTTTTTATATATTTTTTTTTAGAACACACACCTTTACCCAAGGGGTTTAGTGAAGGTGGTGGACTTGGTCTTGGTCTGACATGCATGGGCTAATCGCTAACTAAACATACCATCGCTAACCGGATCATTGGCAACACTGCCACCGCCACCGACACCAAAACACAAATGTACGTATGTATAATATGCCTTTTCACAACCTTTACCACTTTTTCTTTAAGTTTTTCTGCCTTCATATTATGGTTAAGAGACATGTATTTCGTCCTTTAAGTATAATATGGAGGTGTAATATCGTATGTTGGAGGCGCGTAGTGAATCACCACAATTACCGGCATTAGCAGTGACAACATCAAGATGCAATGCTCTTCACCAAATTGATTGGGATTATGAGCTAATGCATCTTGATGTTGACACTGCTATGCCTTTTAATCCAAGAGGGCCATCATGGTCTGGGGGCTGTCCTGACCTGAAACCGTTGCCCCTGACTAATAATGTTGGTTCGTCTCTTCCCCGCCAAAAAAAAGATCCTTGGAGTACGTGGAGAGAGCATTCTGGCGGGTCACATGGAGGAGGTGCAAGACAGTGCCATGATTCTGGGGTCAACCTAGCTCGCCGGAGGATGTATACAGCCGAATTAAGTAGATATTTAACAACCATCCTACCCACGAATGACTCCACAACAAATGACGGATAACCCTTAAACGGCACCAGTACTTGAAGAATTGTCTTCAGGGCACGGATGTTTTCTCATGGGCAAAATCACTTCATGGAGATATTTTTTTTAAGCGCAACGTCTACTTCAGCTGCATATTTAACTAGTGCCCTATGGTGATGCGCTGAGCAGCCTCCCTACAAGCACTGAGCACCGTCACTGATGTCCGGGAGGAAAACGTTTACCTCAGACTGATGGGAAAACAACACATGGCGGAGGACACGACAACCTACTAAGGGGTATTTCACACGTATTTCGGCACCGAGGAGTCACATAACCTTCTCAACCCATAGCCCATAGGTTCATTATGGGAATCTAAGGTCCTCAGAATGTAGGGACGGCTATATGACTCACCATTTTGCAGTGATGGGGGCAGCACGGCCGACCTGGATGTCACGGGGCGGCCACGCGGGGAAGGAGGGATCAAGATGGAGGTGGACACATAGCACCGGGGGATGGCAAATATGTACCGCGCCTTCTTCTTCTTCTTTTGACCTGTTCCGCTTTTTAGTATTGCTTTTTAGGTCCTTCTACACTTCTATACTGCACTACATTTAGTTTCTATATTGTGCACACTTACACGCCATTCTTTTTTCTTTTTTTTAACACTTGTCACCTACCATTGTATCTTTTTATAATTTCCTGGTGCTATCTTCCACATGCATCCATATTTTTATTAGTTGTATAATTACACTATATAATATGTACTGCCTGGGGGATGGGATGGCATATGTTCCTCTCTTCTCCTTTGCAGCAATAAACTATATCAATCAATCGTGCTTCCACTGACTTTGCAAATTTTCATAGATATATTATTTCATCATAGAAGGTTATTTAAAACTTCGTATGTGCATGTGTATAGTCACAATTAAACTATTTCTTTGTCTTTCAAATCCATCTCGATTAAATCATTATATATTTCTATCGTACGTCCACTCCACTTAATTGTGTTCTTGTACAATTAATTATCAATGGTCTCCTATATAGCTCTTTCTCTTCTTTCTTCAAGTATTTAATTGTATATAAGCCCACTTACCCTCGTATACGTATGACGACAAACTTAATTGATGTACGTATATAGTTCTAGCTGCCATGGTATCATCAATCCTTTCTATATATAGTTTCCTTTTGTCCTTTTCCTTGTGGGGTGACCAAACTATATACCGCTGCATACTTTTCTGGTGGGGTGACCAATTAAACTATATAAGAAATATCTCAAAAATTTTGGTATTATATTATGGCTTCCTTCTCTTCTCACATGCATAATATCTGAATTTTGGACAAAATTGCTCGGTGGCCCTTTCCGGGCAATACTCAGGTCATTATCTATGCAGATGACATCCTTGTGCAATGCAGCAGTCCTGCTCTTCTCAGTTTAGCTTTGGAGCAGCTGTCAGCGCTGTGTGAACAAATGGGCCTTGTCATCAATGAAACTAAAACGAAATTTCAAGCCAGTGGGAGGAGAGTTTCTCATCTGCCCAGCATTAATGGCACTCCTTTAGCTAGAGTTCCTACATACAAGTACTTAGGCGCCCCTGTCAGCTTCCAGAAATCTGTGCAGAGCGTCACTCATGTTCAGAACATCTGCCTTCCTAGGTTAGCTCCTCTTAAGGTTTTGGCTAACAGGGGCCTTGGAGTCGGCATCCCTGTCCTCAGGATGTTTTACCTTTCTGTCGTCAGGTCCCTCATTGATTATGCTGCCCCTGTTTTGGTACAGTTTAGTGCGGCACAACTTCACCCCTTGGAACTTATTCAAAATGAGGCCATGCGCCTCATTCTGGGGTGCCCCAGAACTGCAAAACTTGAGGTCATCAGGGCAGAACTGAATCTGCCTCGTGTTGTGGACAGAATCTGGGAAATTACTTGTCGCACCGTCAGCCGCCTGCTTCGTGCTGGTGCAGTGCCCCTTCACCAGGCACTGGTAACTCTGCACCGTGACTCCAGGGCTCCTGTTACCTCCTACCTTAGGAAAATTTATCTCATGTTAGCAGAGACGGGTGTGTTAGAAGCGTGCTTAGGCCTAGTTTACTCCCCGGCCCAACCTGCCTGGCCTCCCTATCGTGTCAGTGTAGACGTTGAACAACTACCTTTCCCTAAACGTGATTGGCTTCCCCATGTCCTCCAGGATCACTTCATGGTCAAACTGTCCAAGTATCCCCGTGTTCGGGCTGTCCATGTGTACTGTGATGGCTCCGCAGATGGCAGCAGGTCGGGCTGTGGCGTGTTTATCCGGGATTACGCTTCCCCCACCCAGTACACTGACATTGAGGTTACCAGGCGGCTGCCGGGGTACCTGTCCTCGACCCGGGCTGAGCTGTATGCCATCCTTGAGGCTCTCCACACTGTAGCAGCTTTGCACGAAAATGTCTACTTGTTTGTCGATAGCCAGGCTGCATTGCATGAACTTGTGTCCTCCTCCCCTGCCGACTGTGATCTTGTAGCTAAGTGCCTGACTGCCGTCCGTGCCCTTGAGGCCGCAGGTGCCACGGTCCACTTCACCTGGGTGCCCTCTCATGTGGGCATCCAGCTCAATGAGAAGGCAGACTGCCTTGCTCGCCGAGCCCTTCAGGATGATACAGTGGACCCTGGCACTGACTATACGCTTAGCTATGTTAAGAATAGACTTAGGCATTATTCACGTGATAGCATTGCTACCCAACTCAAGACACTGCTGTGACAATGGCAGCGCCAGCAGCCTCTACTATGTTAGTGTCTCCCAGCGCTGTGTTTACCCCTATGGGCGACACAGTGCCCCTCAGGATGTGGTAGCAATGCGCCTTAGGGTAGGCTATAGGTACTACTGGGAGGTTAGTAACTCCCCTGGTGTCTGCTGCACGCTCTGTGCCAGGCCGAGGGGCCACACACTGCATCACTATGTCATGGAATGCCCTCTCATTGCTAAGTTTAAGCCACGGGACTGCCTTGACCTGCCCCAGACAATTTGTTGGCTCCTGAACCATGATGTCCTCCCTGCTATCCTCAAAGAACACCCTCAGTTTGCACCAAGGTGGTGATGCCGTGTGTGGCAGCCTGAACTACTGCCGTGCTATACAAGGCTGTGATCTCTGCAGTATTTTACTTTAAGGACTAGTATTTACTCTATCTCTGTATTCATTCCCATCTAGTGCTTGGGCAATGTTCTCCGTCCCCACATTTTATTGTCTTATTGTCCAGGGGGAGGTACTGCCCCCTCCCTTGTTGTGCTTTCCTTCCTACCATTGTATCTTTTTAATTTCATGGTGCTACCTACACGTGTATTAATAGTTGTATAATCACACTCTGTCCTGCCTGGGGGTTGGGATGGCATGTTCCTCCCTTCTCCCTTGTTGTTTACCTGCAACAATAAACTATCAATCAATCAATCAATCAATCAATCAACCAAATTAGCCTTTTTATAACCGTTGCAACACCTATATATAGTGTTTAAATTGATATAAATTTATAAAAATCATGAAAAAATCAAGTGTCCGATTCATCACGACTATAAGAAACAAATGTGTGGTCTCGGGGCCGACCATTGGGCCCAGATAAATAGTCTACCGGCGCCATGGGCCACATGTAAAAAAAAATAAATAAAAAAATAAATAAATAAATAAAAAAAAAATCCATGGGTCGGAACAAATAAGCGCATTTTCAGTGTTTTCAATGCATCGAGTTTCGCGATTCTCGAGTTTAGCGCTATACCTTCGGAACGAAGCGAGCGCGAAACTCAAGAGGGTAAAATATATATATATATATATATATATATATATATATATATATATATATATATATATATATATATATATATATATATATATATATATATATATATATATATATATATATATATATATATATATATATATATATATATATATATATATATATATATATATATATATATATATATATATATATATATATATATATATATATATATATATATATATATATATATATATATATATATATATATATATATATATATATATATATATATATATATATATATATATATATATATATATATATATATATATATATATATATATATATATATATATATATATATATATATATATATATATATATATATATATATATATATATATATATATATATATATATATATATATATATATATATATATATATATATATATATATATATATATATATATATATATATATATATATATATATATATATATATATATATATATATATATATATATATATATATATATATATATACATACACACACACACACACACACACACACACAGTGGTGGGCACCGCTAATCGTACTGAGAGGGACTGCTGGGGGAAAAGTGAAGACACTTCTGCCAAGGTCACCCCCTTGGGGCAGGTTCCCATGAAGGATCAGGGGTCGGAGATATAGACAGATATTTAGACTAATATCAAGCTCCTCTTATTCACCTTTGCCATGTGTACCTGTGGATCAACTTGTGCTGAAAGGTGTTTGCTAGAAAAAATCACACATGCACAAAGTATTGCTCATTCTCATTCATTCAATCAATGCTCCACTTCTCACCTACCACTTCCACACTTTACGTTCATATCCCCTGATATAAGTATGTACATGCTTTTTTTCATTGCCAAAACTTTTCAACATCGCCCTAAGCCTCCCCAGATCTCTTCATTTCACTCTCACCTTTTTTCACTAATTGTCAGTTTACCCAGGGAAAACAACCTGAGATGAATTCTGTGAGAAAGCATTGTGGAAAGAAAGGGAAAATAGTTTATCCCAGACTTTACCAAAAAGCTTTGTTATAATGAGATAAAATGTAAAATTTTGCTTTCAAATTAAATAATGTATAGTAGGGATGCTTCCATCATGTTGAGAGGCAAAATATCTGTTAAAAAACTAATATGTTTGAAAATTCTGTCAGACCTCAGAAGTCAAACTTAATTCATTCCTAGAGGCTTTTTGAGTTCTGAAAAGTTAGTTGCAAAGCAATTTTTCCCATAATAAATGATGAAAAGTTAATTAATCCATTCCCAAACTCCCCAAAATACAAATGACAACTCCCAAAACTCATAATATAAGCTAGAAAAACACAAGTAAATGCCTTATTTAAAGCATAAAAGAATGAAAAATATAACACAATAAAAATTAATGCAATAAAATGAAAATATGTGGGGAGGCGGTGGCTGAGTGGTTAGCATGCCGGTGCCGTGTCCAGGAGGACGCAGGTTCACGTTGCACCCACCACCACAACCTGAGATTTTTCAATCACTGCAGAGTGGCCTAAGACTACCCACACACTGTCCTGAAGACTAATACCAACCCAGACTCTAGATTCTCTCTCTAAAAGAGAGGATCAAAGATGAGCTCCAGGGAGCAGCATCAAGCAAGATGGCAGCACTATAAAACACTTGCCTGAGCCAAAATGGGCTGGGGCCAACCACCAGCCCCCACCAAGATAGCCTACTGGCACCGTAGGCAGATAAAAAAAAGCACACTGAACAAACCTCAAATGCCTACAGCTCAAGAGTGCATGACGGGTCATACAGCAAAATTATTGACAATCAGATGTTTATTTACATACACTTCTACAGGTGGAATCCTGGCAACACTGCCATAAACATTCCACAAACTTACGCCTTATATAGCTACTGTTCTATTATGGCACAAATATCTTGTGGGGTCGATGAGCTAAGGACTTTCCTATACGGCGACCCCGAAGGTTAACAGCTAAGGGCAGAAGTGGTGGATCACGGAGGTGTATCCCGCGGCCTCCTGGTGTCCACGCTCGAAGCTCTATCACCTGCTGCTCAGTGAAGCCCGTCAGCGACACCCAACCTGCACAGGCAACAAACAATAGTAAAGAAAGCTTTTTGAAAATAGGCTTTAAAAACAATAAACATTATACAGTGAGGCTCCACATCTAGCGATAAAATGAGACTGAAAAAGATGTCACTAGTTCTCAAACTGCTGGTTTGGGGGCAAACTTTAAACAGTAAAAATAAAAACAAACTGGAGCTTCTCAGAAGATGACCTTTTCTTGAGGTTTTCATGAGGTTTTCTGTGGCCAATTTTAAACCTTTAGCTCCCCATGTATTTTCTTCACTTTCCACTTCAAACATTTCCCATTTGACATTTTTACAGTTGAAATCCCAAGCTAGAATTACATTCTTGCTATTTCTAATAATATCCTCTAACATTTTACTTGTACTGTACTTTCTGCAGGATTGTGAGTTTCAAGTTTGCGATTCACTGAGTTTGCGATAGGGACCCCAGAAAATAGATTTTTATTGAAAACTGAATTAGCGATATGACCTGAACTTTGTGGGTGGCGCGCGTGAGAAAGTGGTGGTTTCCGCTCTAGTTAACGGGGCAGAGGGGGTCGTGACGTCAGGGCGCGCTGCGGCGTCACCACCACAACACTGTATTCTGCCGCCCACTGCCATTGTTCACCTCACCCCCACGGTCCCAACCTGCTCCTAAACGGATCAAGGGTGAAGGGGCAACCTGCTCTTAAACGGATAACAGGGTGTGGCAAAGCCTTTCCACTCCTGAATGGATAACGGGAAGAAGGCAGCCAAATCTTGATTCCCTGTGTTGGAGTGTGCGTATGATCGGTGTGAAAGCAACTAAGCAACTGGTGGTGTGAGGCAGCGCGGTGTACCTCATGGGAAAGTGGACTTTAGCAGAGAAGTGATTTGCCAAAGTAAAATTGCCTTTTGATGTGCATAAATTTTTTTAATGTCCTCAGCTTAGTACTGGCATGTAGCAGCTATTTGTTTTGTTCTTGACATGTCTCATTTCACTGAAAAAAAATAAAATAAATAAATAAATAAAAAATAAAAAATCACCTGCTGAAGAGAGAACCACATCAGCACAGCTTTCAAGTTTGTTGTGGCAGTGTGTCCTCAAGTTAACAGGCTGTAGTGGGGGCCAACATTTCAGGCGCTCCTCTCCTTCTGAAGGCACCCCGAGCAGAGAGGAGCCAAGGTAACGGGAATAGGTAGAGGCTGCATCAACTGTCTTGGTGATAGTCAGAGGGAGCCACTCAGACCTGAAGACAGTAAACCTGCAAAGGTAAGATAAAGTTATGGCATACAAAACCAGTTTTATCACCTACTATTAAATACTTTGCTTTAGTACTGAAACTAACTGACTCATGGGGAGCATACACTAGGGGCCAATGTTGTGCGCACTACCTGCTAAAAGTATTGGCACTACCGCTACCACTGAAAAATATAGTTTATGATTTTTGACCGGGAAATTTGCTGCCTACAGATAGCCAAAGTTGCAGTGAAACTCAAAAAAAAATTTTTTTTTAGTTTTTCATTCTGGAAATAATCTCCTTGAATAAAAGTTGTAGAAAATCATCCATATTACTCAACTGTGAAATCAGATTACGATTTGGTCTGACCGTTTGGCTGGAATTCCATGATTCTGAAAAGTTCCAAGTTTTTACTGGCGCGACGTACAGGAAAATTTATGGAGGAAAAGTTGCTCATTTTATTGTGATGGAATCTGAAAAATATAGTTTTTAATCTTTTACCAGGAAAATTACTGCCTACAAAGCCAAATTTGCAGTGAAACTCTAAAAAATATTTTTTGTAGTTTTTCATTCTAGAAAGAATTTCTTCGAATAAAAGTTGTAGAACGTCATCCGTATAACTGAACTGTGAAATCAGATTATCATTTGGACTGACCGTTTGACTGGAATTCCATGATTCCCAAAAAAATCCAACTTCCACTTCCCACTCCTCTGAACACTCCTGTGAACAAGATATTGGTTCATCTAGAACATCACGTATATAAGTGGAGGTGTCACGACTATGCTCAGCACACACACGATGAGCAGAAACTAAAGGAAGACCGCTGGAACAGGACGTGTGAGGGAATGTAATCGCTCTGCAGACACCATGATGCATAGGCAAGAACTGTAGACTATTTTTTAGCACGGAGTCGTCTAAGGGGCCAAAGAGGTGCTAGTTAGTCACTTAAGATCGACACATACATTGTTGCCTACGTTAGAAAAAATTATGTGACGCCAGTGTCATACTCGTCGCTAAGGGGTTAAACACTAATAATGCATGATTTGTGTAATGTGCCATCCATAGGGTAGTAGGTTGTCTTAAAGTCGATGTATATCAACATGGTGATTGACTGTGAACGTAACTAACAAATAACCATTGGCAATGTGGCATTGTGTAATATTGAGGCAAACACTGTATACAAATATAGTAACATAAGCCAAAGTTAAGGTAATTCACCTATATATTACATAACGTAGGTGCCTTACGTATCAATAATTATGATAGTTCACGCTTTCAGACAGTGCCGTTGTCTGTTTTCTACGAGGTAACTGTGTGTGTGTGTGTGTGTGTGTGTGTGTGTGTGTCCTTCCACCTCCTCACAGGAAGTGGAAGGACGGGGTGAGGAGGGAGGAGGGAGAGCGGGGTGAGGATTCGGCAGACGACGACGACTAGTGACGCATCAACAAAGTGATGATGGTGAGTGTGAGGACGTGTTTTTGTCGTGTCAGTGACTTACGAATGTAATGTAGCAATTCTTTCTTTTGAAAACTTTAACTTAAAGGAGTTATCTTTGTCACCAATAGCATGGGTAGTCAAAGGAAGAAGAAGGAGGCAAGTGAGGCGGAGTGGCGGAGGTGAAGGGAGCGGCTGGTGACGGGAGTGCGGGGTAAGAAGGGACGGTGGCCGACGCAGGTAAAGAACAAGTTTAAATAAAATGAGAACGTTTGTTTTTGTTGTTTCCGTGACCTACTAATGTATTAATAATGTTTTTGTTTTTTTAAGGTTAGAGTAACAAAATCCCCAAAATAGGCAGATTTCCCAGTGTCCAGGAACGTAACCCCCCCTACTACCATTGTTTCCTATGGGGAAATTATGTTTAAATAATGCGATTTTAAATAACGTGACATCTCCAGGAACGTAACCCTCGCATTAATCGAGAGGTGACTGAATCTACAACATAAACAAAGCAGTCGCCCTGTATCGACATAACGTCGTCTTCTAATAAAGTTAGGACTATTGCAGATTGTGCTGCTGTTACCCACGTTATGGACTTGTTGCTACAGTTAAATGGAAGGAAAAGGCTGTTGTGTTGTTGCAGTTGGTTGATTGTGCTGCATCATTCATTTCAGTAAGAGGGTGAGTAAGGATGTTGCAACATTAAATGGAATGATTTGGGAGGTCTAAATACACATGCTATAATCACCTGGGGTCATCAAGGGTGGTTTCATGAGGAAATAGGATATTAGCACTAATTATATAACAGCTTGAGTTGTTTGCCTCCTGACATGGAATGCAGTTGAACTAATTCTAAAAAGTGAGTAAAAAGAAAGGGGTAGCTAGAGTTCCATGTTTTCTAGAAAGCTGCAACACAAAGACTGTAGAGACTAGAGACAGGAAGACATAACAATGAGCCATAGTTCCATGATCTTGAATGTTTCAGATGAAATTTATTACTTCATAAAACATTTAAAAGTCTGTTTAGCTCTGGTCCTTAAATAATAATGTTTTCTCACCTATTCTAAACAACGTATCCAGCTCTACGAACCTAACTGACTTGGGGCTGTAGAGAAGGTCAAGACGTGCCAGCCCAGCCAGGAAGATGGAGTGGCCAGGCTGGAGGCAGAAGGTCCTTGGGCGCAGAAGTTGGCGGGGCAGGACTTTCATCAACTCATCGTGTGTCAAAAGGTTGATCAGCTGAAACATTATGTTTTATGACTGATACTGCAAGTCGGGTGACTGAAGGGATACTGAAAGTGCTATTACTCGTACTGAGTCAGAGGGGGGATGAGTAGGAGGAATATGCCCAGAATCGTCCAAGGTGGAGTTCTTACAGAAAGTTTGAGCGAAGAGTTCAGCCTTAGAGACAGATGAGATGGCAGTGCTGCCGTCAGGGTTAAGGAGAGGAGGGAAAGAGGAAGAAGTGAAATTGGAGGAGATATTTTTGGCTAGATGCCAGAAGGCACGGGAAGAATTAGAAGAAGCAAGGTGTTGACATTTTCTATTTATAAAAGAAGTTTTGCATGGAGTGCAGTTTCTCTGCAAGTTGCTCACTACATTCTTTCAGGATCCACCCTGATACTTCATCCGGCCCTGTTGTCTTTCTTATATCCAGCTTGTTCAAGCTTTCTTTGACCTCCTGCACCGTTAACTGTATCTCCTGCATAACCCTTCCTCTTTCCTGGCCTGGTGGTTGTATGAATTCATCTTCCTTTGTGAAAACTCTATGAAAGCTATTGTTCATCACTTCTGCCATCTCTGCTGGGTCTTCATATGTAGTTCCATCCATTTTCAGTTTATCGATTGTTTCTCTATTCTTTTATTTGCCATTCACATGTCTATAAAATAATTTAGGTTGGTCTTTGCATTTGTCGATTATATCTTTTACATATTTCCGTTTTTCTTCTCTTCTAATCTTTGTATATTCATTCCTTGCTTGTTTGTGTGTGTGTGTGTGTGTGTGTGTGTGTAAGATGGGTGAGTTTATTTAGCCAGTCAGCTGTGGTGCATATACTTCTGGTTTTGCGTTTTAATTACTCCTGATTAATAGTTGCTCACCTGTTCTGGCTGCACTGTCCCAGGTGTATCATAGCACCACTTGCTGAGGGAATACTGCTCATGGGAAGGGTTGATACCCATGATAGGTTTGGGCTCTTCAGTGGGAAGCTTCCTCATATTAGTTGAAAAAGGATCCTTCTTCTCTAACATGTCCTCTTTCTTCTCCAAAGTCCTCCCAATGTGTCCTGTTGGGTGAGAAAATTGACAAAACACAGTTATAACCATGCAGCATGTTATTTAACCAATTCTTTACAAAAATGTTGTGGCTAGTAATTTAAAGCTAAGCTCTGGAAGTCTTCATACATTATAGAATTATATCTAGTGAATTGCACATCATCATTAAAATAAACTCTCCACATGTAAGAGAATTAACCCCAAAAGGATGGGCATCAGGTTTTCCTGTTGCCAGGTAAAGGATGGGTGATGGATTTTTCCTGTCTGCCTTTCACAGGCTTACTTTGAGCTCATCATGCTGTGTAGCTTTTGCTAAATACACAATAAGGAAAGGGACTCTCCTTCCAAACAATAAAATTTCTTCCCTTTCCCTTCCTCACCACCTTCCATGCCTAATGGTGGCGTCCACATCACCACCGACTCGTCGAAGTTCAACAGCCAGGTGTCCCGTCCAGCCCACCCTTCGCCCACGCCCTTCACAGCAATACGGAGTGTGGACCCGGAGGCGCGGTTCTTTACGACGGTCGACGCCCTTTGTGGTTACTGGCAGATTTTGCTGGAAGAGGAAGACCAGCCACTCACCACTTTCATCACGCCTTATGGACGCTTTTGCTACTGTCGAGGCCCCATGGGTTTCGCCGCCATGGGCAACGTCTTCTGTTTATGCGGCGACACGGCACTCCAAGGCATGAGCAACTGCATGAAGGTAGTGGACGACATGCTGCTCTCCGACAAAGCCTACCTCACGCACCTCCACAGCATCGATAAGGTACTATCTCAGTGCAGGATGCACGCCATCACTCTCAACGCTGAGAAGTTTGTCGTGGCTGCCCCGACTGTGTCCTTCTGCGGTTATGCGGCTGACCTGGAGAAAGTGCGAGCTATAGCAGACTTCGCCATGCCTGCCAATCTGACGGATCTCAGGCCCTTCATGGGCTTGGTGAACCAGCTGGCAGAATTCTTTCCCGACATCACTACCGCCGCCTTGCCTCTTCGTCCCCTGATGAGCCTGAAAAGGATGGTCATGTGGACTCCTGACTACAACCAGGCCTTCCAAAAGGTGAAGGAGGCCCTGTCAAGTCCGCCTGTCCTCGCCATGTTCAACCCAGCCCTCCCCACCATCCTGCAGATGGATGCCTCGCGCCTGTACGGCATAGGTTACGTCCTCCTGCAGGACCACGGAGGAGGAAAGTTCCGCCTGGTCCAGTGTGGCTCGTGGTTCCTCACCGATACCGAGACTCGCTACGCCACCATCGAGCTGGAGCTACTGGCAGTGGCAGTGGCCAACAACACTTCAACCTCATCACCGACCATAGGCCCTTGGTCCCGATCCTGAATAGCTACATGCTGTACGCCGTTGAGAATCCCCGCCTCCAGCAGCTGAAGGAGAAAATCTCGGCATTCATCTTCACAGCGGTGTGGCGTGCGGGCAAGGTCCTCTGCATCCCCGATGCCCTTTCCCACTCGCCCGTCAGCCGCCCGATGCCGAAAGACGAGATGTTCGGCACGCAGGCCGGCCTCTCCATCAGCAGTGGCGTCACTCTGCAGACCGTGCACTCCCTTGCTCGCCCCCAGCCTTTGTCAGCCCCTGAAGTGGATCTGACACTTGAGGAGTTACGGAAGGCAGCCCACAACAACCCCTCCTACACCAAGCTCCTGGAGAGTGTACGGACCAGGTTTCCTCGCAACCACTCTGACCTCCACAATGCCCTGCGCCCATACTGGAAGTTCAGGGAGGACCTCTACGCAGATGGGGACCTCATCCTATATGATGCTCATGTGGTCATCCCTGCAGCCCTTCATCGCCGTGTCCTCTCCCGCCTCCATGATAGCCATTGCGGGGCGGAGGCCACCAAGCACCGCGCTTGGCAGGCCCTATATTGGCCCAGCATAGATGAGGATATCATCAACGCTGTCCGCGCCTGTGAGCCGTGCCAGGTTATGCTACCTAGCAAGCAGCAGGAGCCCATGTTGTGCGACGACAACCCCATCAGGCCCTTCGAGTCAGTGTCAGCCGACTTCTTCAACGTGGCTGGGAAACACTTCCTAGTCGTTGTCGACCGACTCTCTGGCTGGCCTGTGGTAGTCACCTGTGGCTCCGACGCGACGTCTGCCACCACCATCCGCTACTTCCAGCACCTCATCCATGACCTGGGTGTTCCTGTGCGTCTGCGGATTGACCGAGGCCCTTAGTTCACCAGCCGGGAGCTTGCTGAATTCCTGGAGCATTGGGGGGTCTGCCACAACGTGTCAATGCCCAACTACCCCCCGTCAAATGGACACGCCAAGGATGCAGTGAAGGCTGTCAAACACCTCATCCTGAAGGTGGCCTCGTCCGGCAACATCGACTGTGAGGCGTTTGATAAAGGCCTCCTGGAGCTGTGTAACACACCAAACTCCACGGGCCGCTCCCCAGTCCAGGTCCTGTACGGCCCTGCCCATGCCAAAGCCTTCGCGAAGAAGTGGCAGCCAAGGCTGAGAGCTGCGACCGCCATGCCGCTACACGTGCCCGAGATGCCAAGGCCCGGTATGATGCCCGCTTCAGCCGCTGAAGACAGGTGCTCTCGTGCGCATCCAGGGCCCAACCACGCAGTGTTGGGACAAGGTAGGCACGGTAATGGGCGCCGGCCAGTCTAGGGACCATCATGTCCGGATGCCGAGCAGCCGCATCTTGTGGAGGAACCACCGTTTCCTTCGGCTTGTTCCGCCCCCTGCTGTCGACACTCTGCCCGTGGACGAGTCTCCTCCCCGCCCAGACTTGCCTCACCTAGCTTTGTCTCGTCGCTCGGAGCGGCTCAAGAGCCACAACACCCGCTCAAGACTAGGACTATGAGCGTGAAGGGGGGAGGGAGATGTGGGTAATGCTAGTTTGGAGTATAGGCACCTTGCCTTGGGCATCACTAATCACGCAATGTCAGCAGTTTGACCGTTGGTGCCCCTCAGAGGCTGACAGCGCCTCAGGGGCCAGTTCACCCTGGCTCTGTATCGTGTACACATGTACTCTCTTTTCATAGAATAAACTTTCCATAGAATATATGGACTTGAGTTTATTCAGTGTTTGTCTATCCCATGATTACAGGTATCAACAATTACCTGAACAACAGTACCCACCACTGTTTTCCATCCGTACGGACAACCAACAACTCGCTCCTGGTTGGGTGTATGGGCAACTGCACTAATTACATGTGGAATGTGAAAGAATGTACATACACTTCCAAATACATGATACAATTTTGCTTGAACTTATTACCTGAAAGTGTTCCAATAAGAATGTTCTTAGTGTATTTTGGCTTTCCACCATCAGGCTGCATCTTCCGCTGCTCCTTCAGTCTCTGTGTTCGGAGGTGCAGCATTTGGCCAGATGGACGAAGGATGGGAAACTGTAAATAAATTAAGAACTAAAGCAGTAAGTACAGACGTAGCTTGTTTATTCTTTCCTATTTCAAGTTCAAAAGAAAAACAAATTTTCCATTATTCATGACTCTTAAAAGGGCAACAAAACCTGAATGTGCCTGGAAAGAAATAATATAAAAAATGAAAAAGCCTTGTAAAATGTTTTTTGTTATTTCTGGTGAATGAGCCAACAATGCAGGAGATAGACTGGAGGGTCATGTCAAGGGAAGGTGTGTTGTGTGTTGTGTTTCAGTGTTAGTGAAAATGATATTAAGATCAGATGTGAGTTGTTTCAGTGATTTACCTTTTCAATCTGGTGATGTATAATGTTAGTAACTTTAACCCCTTCAGCACCGATCCCGTTTACCCGACCCGGGCCCGTATACCACTCGCCGGGTCAGGCCGGGTATCACTGAAAGGGTCAGAAATGAGGCGCCAGCCTTGTTCCTCCACTGACTCCACAGTGTCTGAAAACTCATCACTGTCATCTACTAAGTCACTATCACCACTGACTCCACAGTGTCTGAAAACTCATCACTGTCATCTACTAAGTCACTATCACCACTTTCTGAGGTATCATCACTATATTCTTCAGTAGAAGCATCTGGCAGATATTCAGAGCCAGACTCGGAACTACTGCTGACCGACATAGTGGTGATAACGGCGGTTGCAACGATTGTAGTGAATCCAAGATTGCCAGGCTAGGGACACAAAGTGATATAATCCTTCTCTTTTGGAAGCAAGACAAGCACTGAGTCCCAAATGGCAACCCTGAGCCAGCCAGCCTTGAGATGCCATGACATGGCTGCTACAATTCAATGACAAAATATGTAAAGTCAAGCACCTTGGGAGGGGCTATCCAGCATACCAATACCACATGGGAAACACTCCACTATCCACCACAGAGGCAGAGAAAGACCTGGGACTATAATATGTTACCAGGCTACCAGTGAAAGCCAAATCCGTGCCAATTGCAGCGGATGGGTTAATGCTGAAGCCTGTTATATTATATGTGGAAGGAAGAGTGGAGAAGAGTGTTGTGTGGTATGTTTGCATCCTAATTATGATGTGGTGCAGAGGGGAGATAAGATTCTCTCTCAATCTATTTATCTATCTGGATGGATAGGTAGATAGATAGAACAGACACATGGTTTGATATACTATCTCTCTCTCTCTCTCCGACTTCAGTCACAAGGTCGCCTGGATGCTCGCCAAGCGCCTTCCCACGGTGCCGGCGCCGTCCATCTTACTCAGTGTATCTTACCAGTAATTCTGATCTATACAAATAGCCAGTTTGATAAACAATGAAACCAAACAAACACTTTCACGCTAAACAAGTAAGTACGCTTAAAACATGTGATGTAAATGTTTTATTGTATGTTTGTCTGTGTGTCTCTCCTTGTCTGGACCAGTGTATGTTGATACTTGCAGATCTGAATTGTGAATGTTGCCAAGCTTGCAAGTGTGACCTTGATGCATCGTGCAGGTGGAGACACAGTATGATGACTCATATTGTTGGAAGGGAATGTGGCATGGAGTGGAGGGGAGTCGGTTTGTGTCGTTGTCTTGGAGAGTTTGTTTAATGTTTTTGTCTAATACATTGATCTATAGAAAGCATATTCATTTTAACTGTTCTTATCAATTTTAAATGTGTTAATATAGTACATATGTAGTTACTTTTATTTATTTTTGATGTTTTATAACGTTTTAGTATAGAAAAAAAAAAATTTAATTGCATTATCCAGATCAATTTCGGATAATCCGCTTTCGGATAATCGGGGTTTTACTGTATATCATGACCATTCACTATGGGGGTATAGGCTGTTTGATAAGCTCAAGAAATGGTCATCGCCATAGGCCTAAGGAGGTGCGGTGTGGTGTGTTTACCTGTGACATCAGCAAGAAAGTGGCTTAACCAGCCCCGTCGCCGTTTACACCACACCCCACATTCTTGCCAACAGTTACGGGGACGTCTTGAAAATCTGACACACCAAAACAAGGTATGCAAGAATTCCGCAAGACTTGGGGAAATTCTTGCTCGCTTTGGGGTATTTCTTGATTGCCAGAAGACGCCTTAGTTTGGGGGCCAACTTATACAGCAAATATAGGCCTAACCCATAATTTGGAGCTAATAATCTTGAGGTCGACTTGTACAGCGCAGTTTATGTTAATGCACAACACAAGAAAAATCGTCAAAATCAAAGAACAGTTCAGAGCAAATGTTCTCTGAGTGAGGGCTACGGCGTGACTGACGCGCACAGTGATGCCGTGCTGCTCTTGCTGAGTGGCTTGATCGGCAACCGTGATGTTGTACGGCAACTGGTGCAATTCTGAGTTTGAAATACTGTTTGAGAACCGATTTTTAAAAAAAGTGAGACGTTTGAAAACCGAGGTTTGACGGTAAATACATACACACACACACACACACACGTCAGCTATCGGAGCGTAAACATTGCCGCCGATCCTCTTCCGCCTAAAAAAACAGGAAATATAACGAATTTACCTATATCGTGGGGTCAGGGCCTGGGGATAGGGTTGTAGGATAGGTCCTGTCTCCCAAAGGTAAAAATAGACAAAAAAATGAAGAAAAAAGTGCAAACGTGAGTGAAAAATGCCAAAGCCAAACTTGCCTGGGAGAAAATGGCGAAGAGATATGAAGAAGAAAGTTTTGAAGCGGAAGGAGAAAAGTATTTTCCTGCTTTCTCGCTGGGCCAAATGCCAACCCCAAGATTATGGTCGCGTATGAGATGACTAGAGACAGAAGTAGAGGATTCAAAGAAGGAGGTAAGGAGTCTGAGGGAGGATTTGAGGAAATTTATTGACATCGTCGATGACCTGAAGAAGGAACTAGTTGCAAGAGGTGAAGAAGTCAGAAACCAAGGGAGAAAAATGAAAAACTGCAAAAGGGAAGTGCCAGAGATGACAACATTGATGACAATTATCCACATGCTGTCTGGATCTTCAGTCAACCTTAACTTCAGCGACTTCGGTCAAGAGGAGCACCGGGGGGCAGCATAGGCCAAGCAAGAGTCATACATAACAGCAACCACTATAAATTAAATTAGTCTGCGCCACTAACGGGCTGCGGCCATCCATAATTGAGGCTCCTCAAGAACGCCTACCAGCGCTACAGGCAGCAAATACCATGTTCCACTTCCGACTTCATGCAAGCAACTTACCAAGGTTATTCTGTAGTAAGTCCCCTAACAATTTTATCATCATAACAATACAAAAGAGGTAAAAATGAATGGAACCATACCTTGAGCATACCAAGAGTGGTTCCTGGCCAAGGTGACACAGTGGCACGTCGAATGAGGCTGGATGCAGTTGTTTTGCACAAGTCTGACCCAAGCAGAGCATTAAACAAGGTGGACTTTCCAGAGTTTGTGCATCCCACAATGTAAATGTTTCCTAAGGAAAGAAAGGATCTGTTGGCTTCAACATGGCTTTCAGAACTCTTGTAAAATTATAATTCAACTATCATAATGCCCTCTCTGGCCTCAACTCTCAGAAGGCTTATGGACCTGATGGAGTGTCTCCTATTGTCCTTAAAAACTGTGCTTCTGTGCTGACACCCTGCCTGGTCAAACTCTTTTGCCTCTGCCTATCAACATCTACCTTTCCTTCCTGCTGGAAGTACACCTTCATACAGCCTGTGCCTAAGAAGGGTGACCGTTCCAATCCCTCAAACTACCGCCCTATAGATTTACTTTCCTGTCTATCTAAAGCTTTTGAATCAATCCTTAACCGGAAGATTCAAAAGCACCTTTCTACTTCTAACCTTCTATCTGATCGCCAGTATGGGTTCCGCAAGGGGCGTTCTACTGGTGATCTTCTTGCTCTCTTAACCCTCTCGCGCACCATAAGTTTCCAATACGTTTCTGTTCCACTCATCATACATTTCTCAGGCCCGACCGGCCTTTTTTTGCCGCCACGATACTCTACATTCCCGGACGTATTTTACCCTCACAGATATATTGTACCCCAATAAATTTGGTATCAATGGCTTCATAAAGACTTGTACTAGAACATGCACAAATAAAAATAGAGGAAAATATATATATATATATATATATATATATATATATATATATATATATATATATATATATATATATAGATATATATATATATATATATATATATATATATATATATATATATATATATATATATATATATATATATATATATATATATATATAAACAATACAAACTTGTTTCAAGTCTCCGTATAGAGTATTGTAGAGAATAAATCCGAAGTACCAACTCTTCCCCACTCACTAGCTCAAAATTTTGTGGGCCAACTTTTTAGCCAAATATATGTTTCGAAGCGGAATTTAGTGAGGATTCGTATGGTATCCTCAAAATCCTCATATGCCTGTTAGTTTCCGAGTTACACCGAGAAAACTGTATTTTTTTCTCTTCCAACAGAGTAGGCTAACAAATAAAAATCACTCAAAGCTCCTCATCTACATTCCTTAGAAAGGTTGCCATATGTTACTATTAAGAAACTTATCCCAATAAATGACGCTCCCAAATTTGACGCACTTTCATCGAAAACGTAATTTTTAATATTTTTCTTAACTTTTATGATGCGTTTTGCGTCATCGTGTGCCAGGACCTTTTACCCTTTGATGACGCGAAACACGAAACTCTTTCAAGAGGAGGGTATCCGGACACCTCTCCTCCCGAAATTGACCTCTCTTTCGGCCACCTCTTTGGATTCTTTTTGTGAGCAGCGAGTAGCGGGCTTTTTTTTTTATTATTGTTTCCTTTTTTTTTGTGCCCTTGAGCTGTCTCCTTTGTTGTAAAAAAAAAAAAAAAAAAAAAACTTTCCAGCCTTTCCAGCAAAATCAGATTATGATGGTAGAGGTCAAAACTTTTTGTATTTGCCAGAGTTGATCATGCACTGACATCAATGACAAACCCCATTTTCATGTGCAACAACATCTCTGATCTGTACACTCCCTATAGGCCTTGGTTATGCCAAGATGCATGCTAATATGTATTTTTAGTCTTGTTTTGAGAAAAAAAGTGCATCTTTGAAAGTATACATAATGCTTTAGTGTGCCATACCTTTAGTGGCCCAGGAACCTTGAATATGAGTAATCAGGCTTTCAATTCCATATCCTGTGTGAGCTGAGACCAGTGCCACATGTTTGATGAAGGACTGGCTGAGTGGAGTCTTTTCAATGGCCCTGATGAGGGAATGTTTTACTCTCCGGAGATGATTGATGCCATCAGCTGGGAGAAGGTCCACTTTGTTGCCCACAACCACTACAGGTTTCTGGGTTCCTGTAAAAATGAAAACAAGTATTTACTAGTTAATGAAATGAAAATCACAAAAACAAGGGGGACCGGGGCTCTGAGTCTAATTCAGCTTCGTGTCCCCTAACAGCAGAGCCAGCACAGTCTCATGTTTCAAAACCAGGAGGGCAAATAATATATGAATTAGGTATCTAGCCCCTCTCTTCTTGCTTACCCAATTCCATCAACACATCATAAAACCAATCAAACCCAATGCTTACAATTACTGGTTATAAAGGTGATTTCACATGCAACAGCACACACACAACTCTGAGACTATTGAACTAGTGGGTAACCCAAATGAAGCTAAAAGTAAGAGACAATAACACAGTGTATCAAGCATCGTCTGTGACTACTGACTCACATGAAAACACAGCACTGAGTGGTTCCAAAAGCATTGTGTTCGACGGTCAAACTGCGAATGGTTATATCAAACAGATTAGCGCGCAGAGTAATATTAGAATATTCTCAGTGTTGAGCTTACATGTAGATCAGGACTCACAACAACACATGATGCATTATGAGTAAAACAAGGCTTGGTGAACTTTCTTTATTGCCTGTTATCCTTGGCAGAAGTCACATTATTTATAGCTCAGATGTTCTAACCTTCTGTGGCTCAAAATGGAGTTTGTGGATAGAACTATTGGATACGAGTGAGTAAAGCTCGTGATCAGAGGGTGAATAAAATCAAGGAAGAATATAACATACTACAACATCCAAGACGAAGTCAACAAAATATAAAAGTGGTGTCTCAAAAAAAAAGGGTGGGGGGGTGGAAGTGATGATGAGTGGTAGCTCCGATAACCCTCAGATTTCCTACAAGAAGACATCATCAAGCTACAAGAATAGAACAAAAAGTGGCTGCTACAATTCAATGAAGAAAAATGTAAAGTCATGCACCTTGGGAGGGGATATTCAGCATACCAATATCACATGGGAAACACTCCACTATCCACCACAGAGCAAGAGAAGGACCTGAGAGTATATGTTACCAGGCTGCCAGTGAAGGCAAAATCCGTGGCAATCGCAGCGGACGGGTTAATCTATCACAACATGCGTCTGGAAAATGCTCTGACCTATTATGTCCATTATTTTCGGCCATATGGAACATGGAACATCTAGGAGGTCCACCACCAGCAGCACTAGCGCCCTCTTCATTTTGATGGGCTCCAGCAGCTTTGTGTACATCTTTGGGTCCACCCGCACATTGAGAGCTGTTTTGTGGAACCGCATGAAGTAGCAGCGTTGACACAGGAGGTTACGCAATTCACCATCGTCACGTTCTTCAAAGAGTTCTTTTGGGATGAACCCTGTGTAATACAAACACAATGAACGGAATTAATTTTATATTACCATGAAATAAGTAACCAAAATAACTCCTGGAAAAAAATGCAATTTTTAGAATGCATTGTCTTCTTTCCTCTCATGAAAAGATTGCATTACTGGGAACCACACTCCTTAAATGTTTATACAGGTAACTCTCGATTTACGCGAGGATTGTGTCCTTGAAGAGGTCGCGTAAATCAAAAACAATGTAAATCAAACAAGAGGTAGGTTTGAAGGTTTCTATCGAAAAATAAGTATTCACTTCATTCAATGGAGAGAGAGAGAGAGAGAGAGAGAGAGAGAGAGAGAGAGAGAGAGAGAGAGAGAGAGAGAGAGAGAGAGAGAGAGAGAGAGAGAGAGTGTGTGTGTGCACACGTTCACACGTGAATGCTGATGGAGGAGCGGAACATCAAAGTCTTGACTCTAGATAATACGTCACATCTTCTCTCTGCTGTTATTATTTTGTAGTGATATCTTGGTTTAACATGTGTTACATACACATGCTACATTTAATTTCACCTCTTAATTATGAATAAAGCCTCCCTTGCATTTCCTGAATACCAGTGAACCTCTCCGCCACTCACACCCGAACATGACGAACACCGTTCATTCACAACAACACTTGAGTAGTACTACTGCAACGTTGCCGGTTGGAGGGAAGGCTTACCACAGTGGGTACAGGAACTCATTTCCGCAATTGTACTGTTAGTACCGGTACTGGTACCGGTACCTGCCCAATGGGCAGGTACCGGTATTCATGACAGAGGGTTGAAAAATAAAACTGTAAGGAAGTTTCATCCTCATTGCTTATCTTGTTCCACTGGCTCAGAAAACAAGTTTGAACAAGTTTCAGCCTGATTGGAAAATATTTAGGGGTCCCGAGAATTTACATTCCGTCAGCCTATCATGCGCTTAGTCTGGTTGTAGGCTTCACAGCGAGAGGTTAGTGTCTCTGTGTGTGTGTTTTCCATAATAATTGTTATATAAATTACACTGATGCATAAGTAATACCTATGCATCAGTGTGTGTTCGAAAGCAAGTAGCAGTGGCGTATCAAGGGGAAGAATTCTGTCCTGGTGAACCATTAGTGTTGCATTGGGATGGGAAAATGCTACCTACAATCACAGGTAACAGATCTGAGGATCGAATTGCCATTCTAGTTTCCGGGAAGGGTCAAGAGAAACTGCTTGGGATTCCAAAAATTCCAGCTGGTACAGGAGCGGAGATAGCACGTGTATGCATTGAATGCATAAGGGAACACCACCTGTCAGATAGAATCAAGGGGTTATCATTTGACACTACATCATCGAACACTGGAATTCATGCAGGTGCCTGCACCAAGATTGAGGACGCTCTTGAGAAACAACTTCTATACCTAGCATGCAGGCATCACATTTATGAAATTGTTCTAGCCAAAGCCTTCCACCTCTCAATGGGCCCCACCACTGGGCCTAATATTGAAATCTTTAAAAGACTCAAGAATCAGTGGAATGAAATCGATAGGTCCCTGACAACTAGCTGCACTATTGCCGAACCTCTTCAGGGTCTCAGGGACAAAACTATTCTTATTGTGAGAAAATCTTTTGCTATCTGTCAGCAGCGGGATGACTATAAAGAGCTTCTTCAGCTGGTCCTTCTCTTTCTTGGGGAAGAGACTACTGTTAATGTGCCTCTCCGGAAGCCAGGAGCATATCACAATGCACGGTGGATGGCAAAGGCTATCTATGCATTGAAGCTATACCTTTTACAAGACCAATTCAAGATGACGGAGTTGGAACTTAAAGGTGTCACAGAAATCTGCCTTTTTGTTGCCGGCTTGGTGTCGTGCACCAAGAGCAGAGCAGGCTCCAGCTGTTGATCTGGAGTTTTGCAAGACATGGAAACATTACAAGAAGAAGTAGTGATCATCACTGTTGCCAAGGAAGCACAAGCAGCCATGACATTTGTGGTACCTCTCAGAGGCACTGGTTGGCTTGGCATTCTTTGATAAAGAACTTAACCAAGAGGAAAAAAGAAGAATGCAAGATAACCTATTAAAGCCAGCACTGAAGAAAGTAGCAAAGCGTATTGAGGGAAAAAACATCCTTGGCTCATTTAAACGTTATCTGATTTTGTAACCTCGAGGACGATGGATCTGTTTACCACTCTCAACATTGATGATGCCTTTACTCAAAATCCTCCTGCGTCTTGGGAAAGTGACTCAAAGTACCTTGAAGGTCAAGCCAAGGTCCATGACCTGGCTGTGGTTAATGATTTGGCTGAACGGGGGATAGCTCTTATCAAAAAGTTCAATTCCACATTAACAACAAAAGAAGAAGACAAACAGTTCTTATTGAAAGCAGTCTTTAAGCACAGAAAAGAATTTCCAAAGAAGCAAAAGGCAGAAATAATGAAGTAACTATATGAGACTGCTTTCTTTATAATTTTTGTACTTTATGTGTGCTCTCTGGCCAATTATTCTTTTGTTAGGGAAAATAAAGCAGCAATTATTTATAAAAAAAAGTTTTTTTCATGAAAACGTTAATTTCTCGGGACCCTTAATTTTTATCATAGGAGGGTAGATTTAGGAGAGGGATGATATTTTGGCAAGAGGAACTCAGGCATGTATGAGGAACAAATATCTGATATTGTCTGATTTTATGAAACACCCTACTGCCCATCCCTATTGTTGAGTAGCGTGGCAGTGTGGGTACTGTATTGTTCAAGTGGCGCGCAGGAAGAACTGAGCTGTGGCCGCGGCACCATGTGAGTCCAGTTGTGTGAGACATCTGGTGGCCACTCCATAAAATATCGCGTTTAAGTGGAAAAAACGAGTAAATTAAACATTTATTTGGATTTTGGACCCCGCGTTATTTTAAAAACGCGTAAACCAAACTCGTGTAAATTGAGAGTTACCTGTACCTATAAAAGCCTGTGAAAAATGGGAGTCTGTTTGCTCATTCAGTACACTAAAACTTCTCTTGTGGCCACTCTTTACTTTTAACTTTTTTTTAGGAGCAGTGTTTTGCAGGATTTTTTTTTCTACACTTTTTTTAGTGCCCTTGAGCTGCTTCCTTTCCTGTATATATAAAAAAAAATAAAAGAGGGGGGGGATTCAGTGTTTCCGGATAAGTGGAAATTCCAGATCCTTGGGGTATGTTCTGAAAGTTCCCCATGTAATTTAATTCAACCAAACCTGTTTACATGTAGAGGTACTGTACACTCAGATGCATCCCCTGACAACAAGTATGTATACATGAACTTACTGAAGCACTGAGCACTGAAAGGCACCCGGTACAAACAGACTGCCACCTAAATACTCACAAACAATGGGAGTGTAAGGCTTAACTAATAGGGAAGAGGCCGGAAACAGCTCCCCCACACTTCACATCCCTCTCAGTCCAAGAGTAAAGACCACTCATCAGACATGTGACTGCTCAGATTATATATTTTTGTGGACTTTCATATGGCACCTCAAAACATTGTTGATTTGTAGTCAAGGTAGGAAATGATGTCAGAATTTAGGTAAAGTTTAGTTCAGAAAATCTAGTACCTTTCAGCCTTGGTTGCTGTAAGGCCATGATACCAAACAAATTAATCCTGAAAACACTTCAAGTTTGAGCAACATATATGTAACGTGAGTTTCTTTGGTACCTATTTCATGATAAATCAGCATCCAACTATAATTGTATGGATAGTAAAATTTATCTGTGTGTGTTGTAGAAACAAACTCATCAGGAAAATCAGTCATGACTTACTCCATGCATAAATCTACCGTATTCTATGCAAAAATATATAGAATATTCACCTATCAGGGATGGCTGTTGGCAATGGAGGTGGGCCCCACATCCTCCACATGGCACATTACTCACTGGGTAGTCAGGGTCTGCTGAGCCTTGTTGCTCAATCAGCAATTGAAGCTGAGAATCTTCATCTTCTAACAAGCTGTCTGCATTTAAATCATTGTTGCATTGATCTTTAACAAGGTTCCCTTTTGGTTCATCAAGTTGCTCAAGTACGCCATCTTCATAGGCGTCCATTCTCAAGGCAATCTCTTCCTGAACACTGAGTTGGGGTTTCAAAAAGTCCTCTGAGTCTGAACATTCCAAGTTACTTTTAGGAATATCAATTTGCTCTACATGGGCATAAGGATAAAAAACTTTCAACTCCTTATTACTTTGACTATTCAATTCACTGTAACTCTCAGATTTTACTATATTTTTCTGTATAATAAGAGGCATGGCATGCTCCCTTATCCTCTGTTTTTCTTCTAATTTTACCCTTCTTGCAATACTGTGAAGTATTTTAGGGTCTACTTTGGCTATGCTATCCTTGACATAGGAACTGTAAAGGATCTTTGGGTCTGTCAAGCCCAACAGTGAATCAGGGAGTTCCTCTCCTTTAAACTTGCCCTCTTCAATATCATGTTGTGATAGAATGATGTGCCTTGCTGTTTTATCTAAATGTAACAATCTCAAACAGTAGGATTTACATAGTACATTTAGTACTGGAGCCTGCCGGACTGCCTGTAGCAACAGTTGCCTCTGTCTGCTTTGAATGGCAGCTGAGGTCAACATGCCTGATTAAATGGTGCTTGCTGACTCTTTGAAAGAATTTTGGGATGACCTGTAAATGAGATAAATACAGTTTAGTTGTAACGTGGGTTATTTTTCCTCGTTCATCACTAATCATCGCATTCCCCTTTGCTGGCCCAAGTAGGGTGATTATATATTTTCCCCAAAGAGTTTAATATTTTCCTTATTATCATCACTTTCATCATTACAAATCTTGCTTCCTACATAACTTAGCAAGAATAATAAACTAAATAAAAAAATATCAAAGGAGGAAAGATGGCCCTGTAAAATGGGCTAAACACAATATATATATATATATATATATATATATATATATATATATATATATATATATATATATATATATATATATATATATATATATATATATATATATATTAGACACACACACACAGGTGAGCACCGTTAATCAAAAAGTCAACTTCGTTAACCGTAAATCCGTTAACCAAAAAATTAACTTCAATAACCGTTAATCAGTTAATTCTTTAAAAGTGTAACAGAAGTTATCGATAAATCGTTAACGTTAATTTTTATTATAGAAAAAAACAAAAAAATCAGTTCTTGCTTTAAACCACCTAAATACACCTTTAAAAAGTGCCAAAACTAGAAAATCAGCCTTTTTGGGTCTTTTTAAGGGCTTTAGAACCCAAAAACTATAGTTTTTTTGCTTTAGCGTTAAAAAAGGCTGATTTCATAGTTTTAGACCTTTTTAAGTTTTTAAAGGCTTTCAGAGCCAGAAAAGGATAAAAAAAACTTAAATGAAACACAATATTAGTAATAAACTAAAAACAAAAAAAAAACAAAGTGGCTGAAAGAAATATAAATAAAAAAATTAAAAACTATATATATACATACTAATTTAATTTTTCCTCTTCTTCTCATTCTCCATTTTGTTCATGAGATGCATGTTGCCCTTCATGAAAATTAGCATGTCAAAGTTTTCATCAGACAGGGATGATCTCTTGGCCCTCAAGATGTCCTTGCCCATAGAGAACAAACGCTCCACTGCAGCACTGGAAGAGATGGCTGTGTTGAACTTGATGAACAAGTCCAGCAACACTTGCTATTTATAATAATAAGTGGCGTTATATCGGGGTTGAAAGAATGACGCATACATTATTAAATATGCTAAGACTCTACATCTGTATTTAAAATATGAAAATAATAGACTTTTAAACGTTTACCAGCTTTTATGAATTTTTGGGGTTAGCGGACTTGAGTTAACGGAAGTTCATTAGTCTGATAATGATTTCCAAAGTTTACTTAAAAGTGAAATCGTAAACAAAAATGTTAACATCGATAATTAACGATTAACAGATTAACGGTTTAGTGCCCAGGTTTGTATATGTAGTACAATCCCGAGTTTCGCGCTTACTTCATTCCGAAGGTATAGCCCTAAACTCAAGGATCGTGAAACTTGGGGTATTGAAAACACTGAAAAAGTGCTTAGTATTTGTTCTGACCCATGGAGAGAGCTAGGTTTGGTTCATGTGAGCCACTCACCAAATACGTTCTAACACACTCAAAGAAATGGTGAAGTCGTTTCTGTTTGTCAGAAACATCTGCCATGGTTCCTTATGAGTATGGTGTGTGTGTGTGTTTGTTGTTATTTAATCCATGTGTTTATGTGGTTGGAGTCAAGATGGGTGAGTTGGCCGTGCACACACTGGTGACAATGAGAACTGGCACAGAGAAACCACAGGCACGCCCACAGACTTACATACTAGACTGCTCGCCAAGGCCCTCCAAGTGATGCCAGCCTGTGGCCGTGGGTGTGGGCGCCCAGTTCATCCAAAATCGATGACTTCACACACCTCACTCCCACCCTGTTTCATGACCAATACTGGACAGCATAATCTAAGTGTGGCCTAACTAATCCTAAATAGAGTCTGAGGATGACCTCTGCACTCCTGTTGGTTACCGTCCTGTTAATAAAGCCTAATACCCTGTTAGCCCTATTCCTCGCATTAATACATTGCTTCCTTAGTTTTAGGTCAGAGTTCACTAACACTCCCAAATCCCTTTCACACTCAGACCTGCCTATCGCTGTGGAGTCTAAACTATACCCGTGTAATGGGTTGCTTGTTCCTACACTAAGTACGCTACACTTAGTGATGTTAAAATTCATCTGCCATTTCTCTGACCAAGCTGACAGTTTGTTGAGATCCTCCTGCAGTGCTCTAGCATCCTCCCCTGTCCTAATAGTGCGTCCTATTTTGGTGTCATCTGCAAAATTACCTATGTCACTAGTTATCCCATTGTCTATGTCATTGATATAGACAATGAATAAAAGCGGGCCTAAAACTGAACCCTGAGGAACCCCACTGGTAACATTACCCCATTCGGATTTTTTACCGTTAATGGTAACCCTCTGTTTCCTGTCGCTAATCCACACCTTAATCCAATCAAATACCTTCCCTCTTATCCCATGAGCCCTGACTTTATCTAACAGTCTCTGGTGAGGTACCTTATCGAAGGCCTTACTAAAATCAAGATAAACCACATCATAGCTCTCATCATTGTCAGCTGCCTCGTATACTCTATTGTAAAAGGATAAAAGATTAGTGAGGCATGACTTTCCTTTCATAAACCCATGCTGTGAGTCGTGAATTAAATTATGTGATTTTAATTTCCAGGGTATCCATACGCCTTTCTACTTTATCCTGCCTCTTGGATATGTTAGTAACTTGTTTGAACAATTTCCCCGCAACAATATCGCATTTGGTACAGTACCAGTGAATCTTACTTACTTGATTGCTGCTCAGGAACTTATGCACTACCTCAGTGACCTCCTCACACCTTATGTGGTGCCACATTTCACATAGTTCACAGCCTAGAGCCTTGTCTTCCTCACCAACCTTAACCTTACAGACTGGACAAGTAACACCTGTGTCAATAAACTACAAACTACTATGCAGATTCGTTTAGCTGTGGGCTGGAAAGGGCGAGGGAAAGAGGGAGGAAAAGACACGTTCACACTTGGCGGGAGCCAACAGACGTCAAATACCTCTTGTTCCTATTCGTCAGGGTTTTAGGGAGCTGGGAAGCCACGACTTCTAGAGCTCCAAAGGTGCAAGTTGCTTAAAACTGTTTGTTATATAATGACCTACCTTCATCAGTCGACTGTTCTCCTTCCGTGGAATGGTCAAGCTACACGTGCGAGTGTTGTTGATTTTCTTGATCTTGATGTCACAGGTGACTTGTGTTTTCTTCCTGAGTCCCTTAAAAGAGAGTCCCGACAACCTACGATTTGGACGCCATTATTGGCCCTGTTTTCGCCGCGCTTTTCAAACGCTAGCACACGCTCTTTTTTGTATTTCTGTTTCACAGCACACTTGTGTCAGACCTGCACACCTTCCTCTAACAGCCAGCTGGGAGCCAGCAGCCAGCGAGCTCTGGGAAAATAAATAAGAGACAGTTTGTGTCTACATCAACAGGTATCGCCAATCCACCATTACGCCATTATACTTTACCATAATTTGGTCACCATCCGTTGGAATGTGCCGTAAGAAGGTGGCAGGAGATTATTATTAGCCTTACGATCAGCCAGTGTCTCAGTATAGGCACTCCGTAGCGAGGGCTCTTCACACGCTGGCCGCGCGGCTTTAAACTCCCGCGCGGCCGTGATTTAATTCCAATCTTTTCTCCAAATGTTGTACTTGCTTTATCCCTCCAGCACAAGTTCCAATTCTTTAACAAGTTTTGTTTCAATTATACATATAATATCCGGATCACTCTCCCTTCAATAATTAGTTAGTTCAATTTTCTTTCATACAAGACCATCTGTGTTTGTGTACGCAATCTTTAATTAAACCTTTCCTCCTTTCTCCCTTTCTTTCCCCTCCTTCCATCAACACCATTATTACTCTCTCTTTTCGCCTCCTATCCACCACTTCATCAGTTTTTCGTCCTTCATTCTCCCCCCCAAAAAATCTTCTTTTCTTTTGATCTTTCATCATTTCTTTTTCTCTGGAAAGGGATTTACATGAGCTGGCGGAGGTATATAAGCTGGCGGAGGTAAACACGCATGGCAGCGCTCAAGCAGGGGAAGAAAATAGGAAAGGAAATTCAGTGGAGGCAAAGTGCACAGAAGGACCGAGCTCAGTGCTGGGTGGAGTATAGGCCTATATATAAGTGTACGCAGGGAAGTGACCAAGGTGACTGGCCGTCACCTGCCGGGGTAGGTCCAACTCGGTCCATCTCCAACTCGGACCATTCTGAGATACCAACTCGGACCGTCATCCAACTCGGACCATTCTGAACGACCAACCGGACCATCAACTCAACCAACTCGGACCATTCTGAACGACCAACCGGACCATCAACTCAACCAACTCGGATCATTCTGAACGACCAACCGGACCATCAACTCAACCAACTCGGACCATTCTGAACGACCAACCGGACCATCAACTCAACCAACTCGGACCATTCTGAACGACCAACCGGACCATCAACTCAACCAACTCGGACCATTCTGAACGACCAACCGGACCATCAACTCAACCAACTCGGACCATTCTGAACCACCAACTCTGGCCATTTTTATCACAAACTTGAACCATCGTTTATTTCAACTCGAACTCAAGATCCAAACCTTAGGTTTGTTTATTATGAATTGAAATAGTTGTTTTACGTTTTTGTAATTTTAGGTTTGTTAATTATGAATTGCCAACAATTTCTTGGATGCGTGAATTTTATTGTTTTAAAGCTTTTGTTTTTACCTTTTGTTCTATTTAATTTATTGATATTTAGATCTGGTCTGAGTTGATCCACTATTGTGGTCCTATAGTTGGTATGTTGTGGTCCGGTCCGAGTTGGCAATGGTCCGAGTTGGGGGTTAACACACCTGCCCTCACCTGTCGTCACTTGCCATCACTGGTCAGCAACAGGAGATCGGCCAGGCAGAGGGACAGCCAGTCAACCGACCAGCCAGACAGTCAGCCGACCAACCAATCAGCCAGTCAACCAGGCAGCCAGCCAACCAATCAGCCAGTCATCCACCCAGTCGGTCAGTTAGACATAGTCACTTTACCAATCAGCCAGCCAATCAGTCCACCAGGCAATCAGTCAACCAGACAGCCAGCCAGCTAGACAGCCAGTCTACCAGTCTCCTCCTCCAAAAGCACGGATTTTTTTTATGTATCCTAGCTTCGCAGCATTCTCAAGCGATCTCGCGTAATCACTTAACACAAATGATGCTGAAGGTCCTGCCATTTGACGCAGGTAGTGTGTGTGTGTGTGTGTGTGTGTGTGTGTGTGTGTGTGTGTGTGTGTTATGGGCGCAGGCAAGCAGCAGGGTCAAGAACATGTTTAGTTGGGGAGTAGTAAGTCATGTGAAGGAACAACCACTTCTCCTTATTAACTCACTAGTTTGATAAACAATTCATCCTTTATTCTCTCATGTTACATCCCTCTTTAGGTATACATAGTGTGTTTTGGAAAGTATGATGGACTCTGTCCCTCCATATACTGTTATGTTCAGTCCATCTGTCAAAAAAAGGTTGTAGATAGAGAGGATTTCATAAAACATCTTACAGGAAACACAGAAGGTTATAATTCTTCAGAATAATGAAGATATATAATATACATACAATAAAAAATGACTAACTCATATCAGCATTGAAGATACAAGGGTCACATCAGGCATCTAATTATAAGGTTACTCCAACATAACTGAACTCAATTATGGGTTCTCTTTCTAAAAAAGAAAATAAGAACTTCACATATCTTATGTAGCAAGTGTGGTGTCACAAGCCAAACATTTACCTCCCTATTTGACTAACAAAATAACTCAGCCTCATTCTAAAGTTTATGTGTAATGAGCTTAATGGAGTATCTCTTACTGATATGCAGTATTGCTTGGGACAAAGTACCATGAGGAGCTTGTTAACACTGATAACCATATGATATATAGAATTCAAATATTGTGTTCTATGTATGGTTTTCTAATACCAATTGAGTTACTAAAGAAACAATCAAAATTTCTGACTGAGGGGCCGAGAAATGAACATTTGTAATGCCACAGTAGAGATGTATGCATAATAATGAAAAGTTTCATATAAATTTATTAAATCTGATATACAAAAAAAATAACCTTACTTTATGAAGTCTGTACATTTTATATATATATATATATATATATATATATATATATATATATATATATATATATATATATATATATATATATATGTATATATATGTATATATATATATATATATATATATATATATATATATATATATATATATATATATATATATATATATATATATATATTTTAAATGAATGAATGAATATGGCATCAATAATATATATATATATATATATATATATATATATATATATATATATATATATATATATATATATATATATATATATATATATATATATATATATATATATATATAAAATCCTATTAGTAGAAAGTTCTTGCTGATGGCAATAATTTTTGTTATTTCCATTACTGCACTGGCAAAAAAATTATTTATTTTCAGTCATGAAACACATTTTCAAGAGTAAAAATAAAGTCTCAACTCAAGCAAGTGAAAAATAATCATGCACACATCTCCTAGTGTGCACGATGCAAGGGTTTACTTCTATAAAATGGTTCCAGTAAATATTAGATGATCTTGCTAAGACAAGGTGTAAGGACAGCAACCTTGAGACACCCATATCCCACCTTGGTCACGGATGCACTCTACTAATCTCATTACAGTGTGTCATAGATTTGGTCTTGGGCACTTCAATGGTCAGTTTCTTGCTTTTTTGAGGAGTCTTGTATTATAAAGGTATTTCCCTCAGCAATAGATTAAATAAATATATAGACTGATATCCAAAACATAATTTACTACAAAGAAATAGTTTTACAATAACACTACAGTTATTATGGGAACTGGATTATATAATGAACAGTGGACTGTTTGCACTCAATGTGAACTTTTCTGCACAAAAAAAGCTCAATGAGATAACAACAAGGGATTTAAATGATCTGTGGCATTAGTAATTTATTGACTTAAGGCCTCATTAATTAAATTATTACACTTTTATTACTGGTCTTCTTTTCTCTACAGTGATAATTGCAGGGATGACTTTTTCACTCGCACATATGGTTATCGGTTCAAAGTAGTGTGACTCATTCTAAATATTTACATGTTTGTACAGAATATATTTACATAAAATAAACAAAATATTTCCTACCCCAGATAGATATATGTATCACTTAATGCAGCAGTTAAGCCAATATAAGTGACTAGCTTTATATATTCATACACACAATAAACTAACTGTGCTGTTAAGTATACAACTTACATTCTGTTGCTAGAAACAAATACAAGGTGAAAATATAATCAGCTCTAAGATTCTGCTCAGGAACATCAAACAAGTTTTAAATTATCACATCAACATGTGCAGATACTATGAAATGTGAAAAATTTGTACCACTCCTTTCATGGGCAACAAATGTCTTCAGGTTTCCAATGGACAAGACTGGATATAGTACACTATCATGACCCTATCCTACCTACTTCATTCTATCTTACTATAATAGCATGAAAGAAAAATAGATGGAGCCCACAAAGAGACTTCATTTAAATGTACCAATCACAGGTCTGGAAATTTCAAGGAGCAAGAGAATACTATTTTCATATTTAACAAAGCTTTGTATCTGTATAGATCATGAAATATACATACAATTGAATATGGTCTGTCGCTACCATCCCTAAGCCAGTGAAAAATTAGTACTTAGGTCAGAGGAAATGGTTTCTTAAACTTATTATTGTTTTGGCTGTTAACATATAATTATGAAGTTATGATAAGTATCCTACACTGAGTGATAGGAAACCAAATATAAAGAGCCTAAACTTTTCTTGGCTTTGTGATTGTCTGTTTGATGGCTGACAAATATATTTTATTCTCTATCCTCTGTTACCTAATCTTACTTAACAGAGAACAACATAACGTATATACACAAAGTACAGACTTGATTCTGAAGATCTGTGTAGCCTCATTATTGTGGATTTACATACAAATATTGGTTGCCATCTGCTAATTTTGTAGTGTGCTGAGAATAATGCTTTTTGAGATCATTGTATATATGCCTCCACGAAGCTTCTATAAACTTTAAAAGTAAAATGTTTCATATGGCCATTAACAGACAGTATTATTCTACTGTGGTTCACAAATCTGAAGGTGTGTGTGTGTGTGTGTGTGTATGTCATTCACCTATGGTCTGATCATGAGCAGGAATCATAACAGTCAGCCAGAACCCTCTCAAAATCTTCCTTGTATAAATGTGTGTGTGTGTGTGTGTGTGTGTGTGTGTGTGAGAGAGAGAGAGAGAGAGAGAGAGAGAGAGAGAGAGAGAGAGAGAGAGAGAGAGAGAGAGACACACACACACACACACACACATGCATAAGAATCTCATTATTTAAACTGCAAAAGTGCAGCAAATGAATCTATAACAAAAATCAGTATATTATCTTACAATTCACATTCATGAAGTGTGTGCATTGCATTTATTATCTGCTGGGCGGTAGCAATAGCTAACTCTCGCAATGTACCAGGAACTCTGCATCACACACGGCAGTCTTAGGGCTGTATTACTAAACATTTTGTTGCCCAAGTACACATATTTGACAATAGCTTTTGTAGGAGTTTTGGGCATTTCCAGTAGTAGTTTTCTGACCCTGGTGGTAGTTTTACCCTTCTTCTGTACTGTGACCCTAAAGAAACACTCATTAAAACCCAATTAATCCCCTTTTTGACCTTTAGAAATACTGATGGAGAAGCAAAAGTGTCTTATAATACCGACCTTAGTTACACTCCACTTACAGTATGTTCTTCACATTTTTACTTGATTTTACAATAATTGTGGGATGTTTGATAACCATGCATTCTCTGATGTATGTTGGTGCTTTGGAAAAATATAAACAGACATCATAAACAATTAAACTATAGCTGGAAATGTTCAACAGAGCATAGGAAAGAGTGCTGTCATTGGGCAGCACAACCTGGATAAACTACTTTCAAGGAAAAATAGCAACATTTGAGGTTCAGAGGCTTAATGTTTTCACAATTCAACCAAAATGGTGAGTAAAGTCTGGAGCTTGATAATGAAAAGAAGGGTATGCATATTAACTATGAATGTAAGAATGTAAATATTGCCTTTGCCAAGTTCACTGATTTACTTACATGCACAATAAAATACTCAAAAGATGTTTTGTTGATTTCATCATTATAGTTTCTTATGGTGTCATTTATGTATGTTTTTGTCACAAAAATGTGATTAGATTACAATTATAGGGTGTTATAAGAATGTGTTGACATACCCATATTTCTCCCCCTGCAATATGTGGTATACATATGTGTGTGTGTGTGTGTGTGTGTGTGTGTGTGTATATATATATATATATATATATATATATATATATATATATATATATATATATATATATATATATATATATATATATATATATATATATATATATATATATATATATATATAATGTATACACACACACACACACACACACACACACACACTAAAAGCTCAGTTATTCACATCTGCGCTACCTGCAATTCAACATTATCCACATAGGGACTTGAATCTGCAAACCTTGCAGATATGTCATAATATCCTTATAAAGTGCAGCTAAGTCAGGGAAATCATTCACATTAAGACAGATGTGCAAAATTATCAGAAATCAGCATAATTTACAGTTAATGGAGAAAATGATATACGTACAAAACTATCACAAAAAACACATGTATGGGTTACTTGGCATATTATGTGGATGCAGAGAAACAGCAGGGCACTGGAGGCAGGGAAATGTGGCTGTTCATGTACTCACCTGCCATGCATCCGTACACTTGGGTCATGATCGGCGAAAGCTATCTCTCCTACATCTAATCTTGCCTTGCTCTTTGGCACACTGACTTTTGGCACCGTGAAGCATTAGCAGAACAGCCATGAGCTTCATCATGCCAAACATCCAGACCCAAGGGGAGCCAGAGGAAGAGGATGCTGCTTTACAACACTAATGCCTAAATCCACTGGCTCCATCAATCACTTTCAGGTATAAAATAAAATACTGCTCATAAGACTTACATGGCCAGTTGTAAACAGTAGAGATAACTCAAATTGACATTTATGCTACAATGACAAGAAGCAGTCACTGTGACTTCAGCTGATGGGAAGGCTGCCACACACCTCCACCCCACCAGCTGCAGACCCTTGCAACTCCTCTAAATTTGATAGTCACTGCATGCATGAACAAGAGAAAAAATGTTTTCTTGATACTCAGGAAAAAGAGTAGCCTGGCTAATTCAAAAGGAATTTTGTGATTAGTGCAGTGGGAGTGAGGGGTTGGCTGCCTCATATGCTGTTACATCATGACACTGGACACTGGCAGCATGAAGGCAGTGAGTCTGTAGTTTTCAATGAAAGCATGGGAATGAATTCCTTTTAAACATCATAAAAAGAAATTTTAAATCTTAAAAATATATCATGGACTAGATATACAACACCAATCAATGTAATAGAAATATCAGAATATTGGTTATACACACACTCCCTTGATCTTGGTCCTTAGATGCCAATGAAACCGCATATAAGAGCAGGGCATGTTTCAGCAGCGTGGAGAAGGGAGCACACCTGTACCCCCGTAATTGTGGATTCACATATTTGCATATTTTCCCCAAATTTCACAAAGGCTGCTGCAAAGGAATTTTCATGGGTCCACTCCAAACATTCAAGATCCGCCTGCGGACGATTTGGCCACTCCTAAGGAAAGGACAATATATACTTGCATAAAGCAACATAAAACATAAATAGCATCATTCAACAGCTATACAAACTGTATAATCTGTACTATAATTTACTTTAACTTCTCACAAATATGTAGTCATTAAAATTTCCCTTTACTGTAAGGTATTTACCACTAACTTTTTGCCAGTGTCTTTATTAACTTCAGGTATTTAAGCACATCATACTATTTACTAATGAATGCTTCTTTCTATAACAATCAGGTAATACAGGACAATCCCTAGTAATTGGCAACTGCAAGTATTCAGAGGTACCAAATAAGTGGATGTTCCAGTTGCTTGGGGTATGTTACCAAAATTCCTCATGAAATTTTTTTTTCTTCTTTTTTTTTTACATTGTGGCCTATTGCGCCGGTAGGCTTCTTCCCGGTGGATCCTGATGGTCGGTCCAAGGCTTCTTTCCAGTGGGTCCTGATGGTCGGCCCAGCCCGTTCTGGCGCAGGCGAGTGTTTATAGTGGTGCCCTCCCAGAGCTCATCTTTGATCCTAGAATCTAGAGCCTGGGTTGATAGGTGGTCTTCTGGACAGCATGTGGGTGGTTTTAAGCCACTCAGCGGCGGCTGAAAAATCCCAGCTTGGTGGCACCAGGCGGGGATTGAACTCGCGTCCTCCTGAACACGGAGCCGTTACTCTGACGACTCAGCCACCGCCTCATTGAACCAAACATTTTTACATGGGTATTATACACTCAGAAATGCATCTCCTGATTGTAAGTATGTATGTGCTTACAGGATGCTGTTTAAATCATTTGCCATGCAACACTGCAATCCCACCAGCAGTTCCGTGGTGGGCAATGTCAGTATCAGCAGCAACGGAGCCAACAAGTCTTGCCAAAATGGCAGCGTCAGCCAAATGCCCAATGAAGACCAAGACCAAGTCTCACTGAGTTGCATGCTTAAGAACCTGAATTTAAAAAAGAAAATTGCAGAGACTTCATGGTGAGTACCCAACTTTAATAAAGGGTAATTTTAATGACTATGTATCTGTAAGAAATTCAAGTAAATTAAAGCACAGTTTATAGTACCTATAACTGATGAATGATGCTATTTGTGATATATTATGCTGCTTTTAGGTAATGGAAATCCTTTACTAGGCACAGTTTGTGTAAAATTGCTCTGTCTTGTTTTGTGGATCTAGAGTGTTTTTTTTTATTTGAGGGGGGCGCCAAACATTCATGGAAATTCTTTATTCATGGGGGTCATGTCCCCTACTCCCTGAAAATAAGGAGGGACAGGTGTAGAGTCAATTGTCTGGTGTTCAAATGTAACTACTTGCTCAAAGACATCTCCAATCTCTGTCTGGGAGAGCCAGTCATAAAATTTCTTCAGATTAACCAGATTTTTCATTAATATGCAAAGGCTTTAGCTGAATTAATGCAGATAACTGAGGGTTTAGTGTGTGTGTGTGTGTGTGTGTGTGTGTGTGTGTGTGTGTGTGTGTGTGTGTGTGTATCAGTACTTTATGTTTTTGCTATGCCATATTTTTCCAGGAAAATTACATCAGATTTTGTTATCATGAGTATCTAAGCAAAACATTACTGCATGATGCATTATTCACAAGATATGGTGCTTTCCAGTAAATAGTAAAGTAGAAGCAATGTTGATCACATATTGCTTTGATTTAGATCAAAATGTTTATGAATAGTTCCTTAAAACTTCCAAGCTCTATACTAATACCATTTTATAATGTAGCTAGTCAAACATCCCCCAATACTGTGTCAGCACTGTAAGCAAATGGGAACTAATAACTTTCCGTACAGTTAACTTTTTTCTTATTGCTTCTCAGTTCTTAAGCGTAACCTCTTGCTCCAGCATGGCATCCAGTTCATCCGTTAGATTGGCCAACATGTTTCCAATGTCATTCAGAACATCTCCGGTTTCATCTGGAGAACTGAAACAAAAATGTGACAAGTGAATAAATATGAAGAGTAAGTAAAGTTAATTCTACTTTAAAGCTCTGTTAAGTGATTTTAATAAATTGTTTATATACTAGTTAAACTTCAATTGCTGATTTCATTAAATATTTGATGAATATTGTTCTACTACAGCTATCACTGAAAAATAGTCATCTACATGCTCTACTGAAAAAAAAAAAAAATAAATAAATAAATAAAAAAAAAAAAAATAAATAAATAAAATAAATAAATAAAATAAATAAATAAATAAATAAATACCTATTCATTGTTTATAGAAATATATGGCTTTGTCAAAATATAAATTATCTATTACCAAATTTTTAAAATGGAAACAAGGTTTATTTTTAATTAATTACATCAAAAACAAGATTAATTTTCAGTCGATTTTATTACAAATGAGTATCATTGTCATTTAGACATCAAGACTAATAAGAACTATTGCTGATTCTTCCATTGCTTTTCCTTTTTATTCAATTCTTTAATACTCTCCATAATTAATTTCAGCTTTTCCTTATAATTCTTTGATATCACCTCGCATTTATTGCACTTGTGTTTCAGTTCTTTATTTTCATCCTCCACCAATTTCTGCTTTTCCGCTACTTTTTCCGCCAGATCGTGCAGCATTTTCTACAGCAGCAACATTTTCCTGTACGCCATTCTGCTGAGAATTGAATTCCCATCTTGACCAAAGCCTGAAATATCCCTTGTCAGTCGCAGCAAACTTGCCCTCAGTTTGGCCACCGACGTGAACTTAGGGGTCCTGAATGTAAACAAACTGCCGGCCCCCAGCCCTTCTTCCATTTTCACATTATCTACACAACCAAACTGCACTTATAAGAGACAGGACAGGACTCCCACATCCTAGGCCTGAAGGTTGTTAATAAGCTTGTATCCTCTTGAAAAATTCAGAAGCACTCCGCTCATGCCTGCTCTGCTTGACAGCCACACAGTGTGTGTATTTACCTAGTTGTAATTTTACAAGGCCTGGGTTTACGCTCGTGTGGTCCTGCCTCCGTATCTGTACTTGCCTAGGTTTTCCTTAAAGTTGTGCACACTCTCCGCCGATACTATTTCCTCACCTAGTCTATTCCAAACCTTTATGTTTCTATGCGGGAAGCTATATTTTTTTTATGTCTCTCAAGCATCTTCCTTTTCTCAATTTTTTACTGTGTCCTCATGTGTTGCTGGTGTTTCTTACTTCTCTTAGTAGTAACTCCTCATTATCTACTTCTTCCATTTTATTCCACAATTTGTAAATTAATATTAGGTCTCCCCTTTCTCTTCTTTGTTCTAGTGTTGGCAGGTCCATCTCCTTTACCCTTTCTTCATATGACAGTCCCTCCAGTTCTGGAACCATCTTTGTTGCCATCCTTTGTATTCTTTCTAGTTTTTTCATGTGTTTCTTCTTACGGGGAGACCACACAGTTTCTGCATATTCCAACTTTGGTCTAATCTTAGTGGTAATCATTTTTTTCATTGTATCCTTATCCATGTAGTGGAATGCTATTTCTATATTTCTTACCATTCTATACATATCACCGAATATCCTATTTACATGACTCTCATCTCAGACTGTCAATTATCTCTTATTGTCACTCCCAGATCTCTCTTCTTGAACTTTTAATATTTCTCCATCTCCCATTCTATATATCCACTTTGGTCTCCCTTCACTCTTACCCACTTCCATTACATGACATTTCTTCACATTAAACTCCATCTCCCATTTCCTATTCCAATCCCAAATCTTATTTAGGTCCTCTTGCAGAATTTCACAGTCCTTACTATCTATTATGTGTCTCAGTAATTTCGCGTCGTCTGCAAACAAGCTCATGTAACTATTTACTTTTTCCGGCATGTCATTTACATATACTAGGAAAAGTATTGGTGCCAGTACCGATCCTTGAGGCACCCCGTTATCTACATTTCTCCATTCCGATTTCATGTCCTTTACCACTGTTCTCATTTCTCTTCCCTTTAGGTAACTTTCCATCCAGTTTTTCATTTTCCCTTACAATCCTCCTCTATTTTCCAGCTTCCATAATAGTTTAATATTATTATTAGTCTTGTATGTGGAACTTTGTAGAAAGCCTTCTTCAAGCCCAAATACACGCAGTCTACCCATCCATACCTTTCCTGTGTTATGTCCGTCACTCTCAAGTAAAAGCTTAATAAGTTTGCTACACATAAACACCTTGTCTAAATCCATATTGTTTTTCTATAATTATACTATTGTGTTCTTCTATAAATTTTGTCCATTGTTTCTTTATCACTTTTTCACATATTTTACAAACTACACTGGTCAATGATACTGGTCTATAGTTCAGAGGTTCTTCCTTTTTCCCGCTTTTATATATAGGGACCACCTCAGCCCTTCACCATTCCTTCGGTACTTTACCAGTTGATGTTGAGCACTTTATATCATATACCGGTCCGACCAGCTGATTTCTGCATTCTTTCAAAATAAAACCTGAAACTCCATCCGGTCCTATTGCCTTCTTCTCTTCCAGCTCCTCCATTATTTTAGTCCTGGAACCAGCTTTGTTGCTGACCTCTGAATCCTCTCTACTTTGACCTACCTCTCTACTAATTTGACTTTGTACTTGGCGACCATACTACTGCTGCGTATTCATTCTTGGATGCATCACTGTCACAATCAGTTTCTTCATCATTTCCTCATCCAGATATTGAAAAGCAACTTTTTTTGTTTCTCACCAGGTTGTGTCTCACCTACAGTTCTACTCATGTATTTCTCTGGCTTACTCCCAGGGCATTCATGTATTTCTCTGGCTTACTCCCAGGGCATTCATGTATTTCTCTGGCTTACTCCCAGGGCATTCATGTATTTCTCTGGCTTACTCCCAGGGCATTCATGTATTTCTCTGGCTTACTCCCAGGGCATTCATGTATTTCTCTGGCTTACTCCCAGGGCCTCTTCCATTGATGTTATCTTAATGCTTTTATTTCCCAATGTATAATTGCCTGAAATTCTCTTGTTGGTCTTTTCAATTTGCATCATACTGCACTTTCTGATCTTAAATTCCATTTCCCATCTATGACTCCACTTCCAGATCTTATCTGGGTCCTGTTGCAGTGCTTGACAGTCCTCTTCACTTCCAATCCCCCTCAGCAACTTAGCATCATCAGCAAACAAACTCATATAGTTGTTCACTTCCCTTGCCATGTTATTGATGTTGATTGCAAACATAACCGGAGCCAGCACTGAACCTTGTGGGACTCCACTGATCACTTTCCTTCATGAGAACCTCACATCCCTGATCACCATCATTTCCCTATTCCCCGGATTCCCCTACGGTGATTCAATTCTATTACCTGGAGTTTGATTTTGAGAGCTGTCCTACAGAAGTTTCAATTGTAGCAATGGGGTTCTGGCGAAGAGGAGGCTGAGCTTCTTTGCGACGGAGTGCTGGGGAAGAACGTGGTGAAGAGTGGGGGGAGTTACGAGTGTCTAACACAGTCAAGCCTGGATGGGGACGGCAGGCTCGCTGTTTGATGGTTCCAGCATTTTCATTTGCAAATGGCAATGACTCAGAGTCAGTGCTGGAGGTGGACTGTAAGGAGAAGAAAAATATTATTTCTTCACTTGTGTATTGCTAACAGATAATAAAACTTTTTGACTATTAAATTAAATAGAGCTTAAGTTTAATTCATATATACACAGGAGGATTTCTGATTCTCACACACACTGTTCTATCTGGACAGTTGTGTGAGAGAAATGAAAGCCAGAGTGGGGGAGCTAGGTCCAAGGCTTTAAGTGAGAGGTACGGAAGAGTCATTGGTGGCAGGCCTGTTTGCAGATGATACAGTATTGTTGGCAGAGAATGAGGGGATGCTGCAGAGGATTGTGGATGAGTTTGACAGGGTGTGTAAGAGGATAAAGCTGTGAGTAAATACCGGAAAGGGTAAGGTTATGGTATTTGAGAGGGCGAGAGAGCAGGTCATTGATTTTGCAAAGTCGTACAGAGTTAGAGCAGAGGGTAAAACGAAGTGTAGGATAAGGTTTGGGGAGGAGAGAATGGAGGAGGTGACGGAGTTTAAATACTTAGGGAAAGTTTCATATAAGCATGGAAGTATGGAAGGTGAGGTAGGGGAAAGAGCAGTGAAGGGCAGACAGGTAGTAGATGTATTGGAGAGAGTTAAGCTGGCATCACACTGAGGCAAATCTGGTGAGCATGAGCTTTTGCTGGCAGCTGTTGCTCGCGGGATGGCTTGCTCGCAAGCTTTTGCTCCTTCGTTTAGCTCGCTGTTTGGACGGGGAGCAGCTCGGCGAGCCTAGTGTATTAGATCCGTATACCCATGATATTAGAGAACTTATTCACATAATCGTTTGATGTCTGATGGTGTTTGTAATATTTTATAATATTGTGAAAAGTAGTGTTGGTTTTTATTTTGATTTCTGGATCCCTAACCAGACCAAGACCGCCCAGCTGAAATAAACATTCGCCATGGCCACCTTCGCTCCTAGTTCTAGAGTTCATTGGTCCTCTGGTATTGTGCACTCTTTAATATCTAGAGTCAGGGACCATCCCGAGTTATGGGACCACAGCCATCCACATTTCTATAAAAAGAAGTCTCATCCTCCAGCCTTATCTCCATCATGAGATTGTTGTACACACCATGGGTCTCCCTTCTCTTCAGCCATGACTGAACCCAGACTTGCCATTTCTTCTTCTGCGCTCGTTGAATAACGGCAAGTAACGCCATCACAGCTGCACACTTAGCCATAATGCAAGGCGTAGATGTAGGTGTCATGGCTGAGGCTTTGTTTACAATGTTGCTTGTCGCTTGTCGCTCGTCAGTGTGAGGACACCAGTGACTTGCTCGCGAGCAAAAGCTGCCAGCAAGAGCTCGTGCTCGCCAGATTTGGGTCCAATGTGACGCCAGCTTTATGAAAGGAAGAAGTGTAAGCATGGAGGCAAAGAGGGGAATAAGAAACATAATTATCCTGCTAACTCTGTCATAGGCATCAGAGACGTGGACATGGAATGCTGCACAGCAATCGAGAAAACATGCAGTGGAAATGAATTATATAAGAGGTTTATGTGGTGTTTCAGGATGGGATGGAGAAAGTAATGAAAGTGTATATGAGCGGTTTGGTATGGGCGTGACAGCGAATTTAATTCATACTTTCCCATAAATTTATGCATAATATTTTATCATGTTAAATGTGATTTTTTACAGTCTGCAATGTTTACAGAATGTAACACTAGTTTAGTACCCAGGGATTACAATAATCAAGGCTTAACATGTTTCTTCCTTTTTCTTTATACATATAATTTAGGACAAAAAAAGTAATTTACATATCTGCTACAAATTTAATATCTTCAAGGCAAGTTGCCTGTCTATGAGTGACAGTGGATTGCAGATGCCACAAAAATTACTCATGTTGAGAAGCCTAAGTTGTCAATTACAGTACTAAATAGTTCTGTCTTGTGCCTTGTTTCCCTCCTTGACTCCTTTTAAAATAGTGCCTTCTGGTATATCACAGTAATTGGTTCTCCTTATTTCCTTTATATATGCATCACTTAATAAGCTTTTGTAATTTTAGGCCATGAATTAAAAGTAAAACCTCTGAAATACACTTCAGCCTTGTTTGATTTGGAGATAATAAATATCAGTATCATTTAGAAAATGAATGAGCTGGCTGTCACACAAAAAAGATGGAGGAGCCATAAGAGAATAAGAGTAATTTAGTGCTGTTATTATCATGATATGGGAGGCAAACTACAACTTTACATAAACAAATCAATCTACTATTTTGTTGTTTGTCTAATTTACCAGCATCTTATAAAAAAAAAAAAAAAAAAAAAAAAAAAATCTTTCCTTTTTTGGTAAACTTTAAATATTAGTGATGATGGTAATGACAATCATACTTTACTGATATTCTCTCTATATTGACTTGAAGATTGTGACCGAGCTCCTGAAAACAGTAATCTCCATTATTGCTTACCTTAAAGCTAGCATTAGAATCATTTCGCCTCGGAAGAAATCCTGTAGATGCGTCGTCATCTGACGAAGTTGTACAGGTTTGAGATGTTGCTAAAGAATCACTTGTCATTGAAGAAGTAGTGATTGTAGAACTGGCTGTTATGCGAGTAGAACTGGCCATTGTGACACATGTCAGTGGAGGTGGTGGTGGAGGGAAGTCATCGGGCAGGTGCTGGTGGTTAGCACTGTCAGGGGGAGCTGGTGGAGGAGGCAAGTCTGGTGTGACATCTGGTTGCAAGTTATTCTTGATTCCCATGTACCCGTAGGATAATCCTCTACGCAGATACCCATACTGACCATCCTGAGTTGCCGTCTCTTTTGAACTTTCACTAATTGAGTTCGAGCGACGTGGAGGTGGTGGTGGAACCTTCTTCGGTGTTCCTTGTGGTGTATTATTAGAGCTGCCGCCTCCTTGATTTGAGTTGTAATTCTTTTCTGAATTCTGGCGATTTAAGGTCTTCATGTTTAGTTCTTTCATACAAATTTCTTCTCCTTTGGTTGTCTTTTTAAGGTTCATCCCATCCTTAATAAATTGTGGCACTTCATGGATATCTGCTCGAGTTTTTGCAGTAACTTTAGCAACAGGTCTAAGTTTATTGGCAGTGCGAGGTCTGGGGAGTGTTCCTCCACCTTCATAATTATTTGCATACTCATTAGTGGGAGTGATGTCACCATCATCCATAGATCGCTGTGGATGTGATGAATTTAAATTTGAAGGAGGAAATGGTCGTGGTGGCAGATTGTTGAGCGACATGGGGCCTTGGCCATGTGGCATCCTTGTGTCAGGGTGGAATGTTTGATATGTACCATAAATTGGCTCTTCTAGACTTTCAATACTCCTCCCTCTGCCACCTGGCCTGACTTGGACAGCAACAACATCTGGGCGATACTGGACCTGGCCTGGTCCAGGAAGAGGATGTGGGGGACCATTAAGAAGTTTTGACCCTGGTGGAGATGGACCCTGAGGGGCATTAATTTGGCTGGGCTGATGAAACTGACCAGGCAACTGTGGCATTGGGTGGACATGGGCTTGAGGAGGAGGCATAGGGCCATACTGAAGGTTTGAATTATAGTGAGGTGCAACACTATAATGAAGTCCTGCTTCTGTAAAACCACTCAGTCTGTTATGCTCTCCGCTCCCATAATGTCCAGAGCCAGAGAACGTCCTAAATTCTGGGACGCCAGTGAATTGATCGCGACCCTCACAGGACTCCCGAGGGATCATTATTTCATGCGTTCCATACCCAGACTGTTGTCGGGAATCTTGAGTGGTACTGAACTTCTTTCCCGCCATAATGTCTTTGACGCGCTTAATGGCCAACATCACCTGAAAAAATGGAACAGTACTTTAGTATTTCATATTATTAATTGTATTGAGGCTGTTATATCAAGGAGAATCCATGACATCACTAAAAATATCTATGTACAGTAAACCCTCGGTACAACGGACTAATTGAGAGGGAACTTAGTCCGTTAGTGCTCAAAGTCTATTATGAGAGGTGGAAATTTAAAAATACGTATAATAATACCGATGAACCTAATAAAAGTAAGTACTGTATAGTTTTTTATTGTGTATATTGTCTGCACATCATCTATATAGCTGCATAACACACTTGGCGATGGACTGTGAGGCACTGAGGCTGGCAGGTTGGCAGTAGGGCCCTGTTGGGGGGGGTCGTTGTTACGGGTATGATACGAGTATCAGACATGTACTACACCAAGTCCCCAATTTAGAAGCGATGTCCGTTCTCCAAAATTTGCATGTAGTAAAGTAGAAATTTGTTAATCGAAGCAAATTTTTCCATTTAATTCCATAATAGGCATTGAGATGTGTTCCTGTGTGCTCCCCAAGAGTTCACTCGTTTAAAAATCCATGACTCAAAATAATAGAAGAGAATATCTGAACAACTTAGTATCATATAAACGTGTTAAATCTGGAAAGAATTATTAACTAAAAAACTAGTAATGTACGTACTTATATGATACCAGTGCTTCAATTTTTGGTGTGTATGTGTATTTACCTATTTGTGGTATACAGGGCCTGAGCTCAAGCTCGGACAGTCCTGTCTCCCAATCTATATTTGTCCAGCTTTTCCTTCATTTTATGGAGACTGTCCATTGCAACAATGTCTTTGCTAAGTCCATTCCATGTATCCACACTCCTGTATGGAAAACTGAACTTCTTTAGGTCTTTCAAATAAGTACCCTTTCTCAATTTCTTACTGTGTCCTCTTAGTTGCCTCCTCCCTTCCATCTCAATTAAATAATTTCTTTCCAACACTTCTACTCCGTGCCTTTGGCTGCCATGATGATGGGTGACCACCAGCACATCAGTATGGTAAGGTTTAACATGGTGCCTCTCCCACATGCATACTACAACTGACACACACACACACACACACACCAAAATTTGAAACACTGGTATCAGGTAAGTACGTACATGCTTGCTTCTGTTTCTGTGTCTCATTTTGTTTTGTTTGACTGACTCGAGTGTCTGTTTGGGTGCAGAACTTGATAGCTCCTTCATTCCTTGCTTTCACATCGCATAATGTGTGATTATCTCGTGCAGTTTGAGTTTGTGGGTAATAATTTTAGGTCCTTGCGTAGTAGGCGTTTTGCGTAGTGCGAAGATGCGTCAGTATTATTGTAGGTATTTTTAAATTTCCGATGCTTCTAACAGACTTTTGGCATTAATGGACTAAGTTTCACACCAATTAGTACGTTGTACTACACCCACACAGGGAAATCAAAATAATTACACATTGGACACAACATTACGCTGACTGATGTGTGTGTACATCCTTGACCGGCCCACCCCAGAACACAACCTGGCAATCACTGAACCTTGTTTAGTAAATCCCCATACATACCGGAGGCAAAAAAGTTTGTTAAAGTTGAAATTTGTAATACTGAGGTCCGTAAAAGTGAGTGTTTACTGTATATGATGAGAGAAATTATCATCAGTCATTACTGTCATCGTTATCATCATCATAATATTACTTTACATAGAGGCATGGATGGAAGTGGCAAGTAAAACCTCTTAATTAAGTAAATAAGAGACAGTCAAAGCTAAAGACATTTATATAATTTACAGTCTCTTCAATAAGTTTAAAATACCTTCAGGACAAAAAATTTAAAGCATTGAATGGAACTTAATGAAATGGAATACTGTACCTTTTTTTGGTGGCCTAGCTTTGTAATCCCAATATCTTCCAAGTCTTCCCAGGTGAGTTGTGTCATTTGCTCTACTGAAACATATTTTTGCTGTTTCAGCGATGCCGTGTATTCCTCAAGACGCAGAAGAGATAACCAGTCCTCTAAGCGACCCTAGAAATGATGTGGAAAGGGTGACTTAGTATGCACGTTTTATCATTATACAATTGTCATTTATGAATGGTTCAAATACATCTTTTTTCCCTTCATACACTCAAAAAGTCCACAATTAACACTTTTCTGTAACTGCTAAATCATTACAAAAGCTGATTCATTATTCAATGTTTACAAAATCTTGTGATCTGATTAGATATGTGTGTTATGCACCTGATAGGTGCCCTGCACATTATAATCCAGATCAAGATTAGCTGTTTTTATATATAAGGCACACTACTTTAAAAAGATTTTGACTCACCCTTAAAGCTTTAGCCATAGACAATATGCCTTGTAACAATAAAGAAGTGTACAAGAGCTGTGACATGGATGTAAGAAGAAAGGATGTAGAGTGCAGATTGGTGGAAAGGTAAAGCATATTTCACTGAGGTGGTTTAACCCTTTCACACACCAAAAGTTTATTAAGTTTCTCTTTCCACTGCGACATCCGTCTGGGGCTCCCTAGGGGGTCTCGCGGAATGACCTGACTGTGCTGCGAAAATTTTATCGATTTCACCCATGAGTATTCTACCTTATGAAAAAAAAAAAAATAAATAAATAAATAAATAAATAAATAAATAAATAGCGAAGTTTACCAATTCTGAAAAAAACAATTTAAAGGGACAACAGTCGCGCTCACAGGCTGCCTGCTGAAAGGCAACTAAACCACGGGCAATTATCACTTCAAATCCAACGGCATGAGAGTTGACAATTAGTTTATTTTATAGGTCTAGCTTGGATCTTTGACGCAAAAATTTTTGATGCGATTCTGAAAGATACTCTATTTTTGGTGAATTTTTAAAAGTTTTTGATGCGATTTGAGTCAAAAGCTCATGTAGATGATTCCATTTTCCACGAATCGTTGCGTGAAAGGGTTAACATATATTGATAATGCAAAAAGATGACTTTGTGGAGAGGGTGTATGAAAGTCATATATGAGGGCAGGGGAGAATGAGAGGGAGGAGGCAAAGAGACAACCAGAAAGGTGTTTTGATAGGACTGAGGAGTACATGTAGAGAGATGGGAGGGGGGTGGAAAAAACTAAATGTTGTGAAAAGGTAAAAGTAAAGGTGGGTGAGTGATCATCTCTGAATGGTTGGCTTTTTTAGTGTGTGTAAGAAAGTGTATAAAAAAAAAAAAAAAAAAAAAAACTGGGATATGGGCTAATGTGAAAGTCAGGATTGCCACAGTTTACCTTTCCCAGGTTTCCCCAGAAAATTAAAAAAAATTATTGACCATCCCAAGGGAGGATGAACAGCTGGGTAGTAAGCTGCATGCCAACTGCCTGGGCCGGGATTTGAACCCAGGCCCACGGAGTCGTAGTCAGGGCACTGTTCCAAGGAGATGCTAATGTTGTGAAAAGGGATTGTATAAACAAGTAGGAATGGAGGACCTTCTGCCCTGAGGAGAGTTCTCAGAGAGTAGAGGATGATATAACTATGCACTGAAAAAACTAATTATATTTGATGATAAAATAAACTTTGTTGGTCAAATAACTTAATATAAAACTATGAATGGCTCTCTTACTGGGATAAAGTCAGGTAGTCCATCAGATATATTGAGTCTGGTTATTTCAGCCTTAAGTTTCTTGCGGTGGGCAGGCTTTGTGATGCCAATTGCATTTAAATCTTCTGGAGTCATCCGGGAAATTGTTGGCATGTCATAACCAGCTGTCATGAACTTATCGTAATATTCTTCAAAGCGGAGATCTGTTAGCCAGGCTCGTAGCACCTCAGAATCCTGCAAAATGAGAATTGGTAAAGGCTTTAAAGTTGCTGTGCAAAGCAATTATAACATAGGTTCAATGGAGTTTGGTTCCAGGATCCTGATTATCCCCATCTAACCATTTTTTACTTATTTTTTCTAAATAATTTTTGTGTATTTTGGGTCCCTAATTAACAATTAACAAGTGTGGACAACTGCTGTTCACGAGGGTTGTGTACTGAACTCCTCCCCCCTGCAGACAAGGCAAATCCATGAATAGATCAAGCTTACATATCTCCCAAGACTGATTATTTTCACTAAGTTAGTTTGATGAGTGGAAACACCCCCCACAACACCACGTCCACATTTGCATGTATTTTAAGAGGCTTAAGTTACATCACACTTTTGCTCACTCTTAACCCCTTGACTGTGGATTTCCTACAAGAAGACATCACCAAGCTACAGGAATGGAACAAATAGTGGCTGCTACAATTCAATGAAGAAAAATGTAAAGTCATGCACCTTGGGAAGGGATATCCAGCATACCAACACCACATGGTAAACACTTCACACACCACCCCAGAGAGAGAGAGACCTGGGGGGTATATATACCCAGGCACCCAGTGAGCAAATCCATTGCCAATCACAGCGGACAAGTTAAACCAACCCCAAGACTCTTGTTCATAGTGACACATTTCATTATCAAAGGCCTATACTTCTTCAAATATAGAACTGCCAGACCATATATCTTTGGAACATTGCACATCACCCTAGTCTACCCTGTTCTGTGGTTTCTCCAAAATCCATGAAAGCAACACAGCTTTCTATACTTCACTACTGTCATTTCAATACTAAAAAACCTGATCAAAAAAGCCTCTTCCCTCTTTAAGCCTTCCTTGTTCTTCACTTACCATTCCTTTAAGCACTGAAACTAATTGCTCTGACAGAGGATCTATCTACTCTGGCATACTCAATAAACTTTAACTCCTGTAACTGATGCATAAATTGCCCTGACCATTATTATCTACCAAATACTCTACTCTGAAAAAACATCTCAGAAGAGGGTATCTGGGGAAGCAAATATGATTGTTGCTTCCATGATTTAAGCAGTCAATGAAAGGACACTCCTTAAATTCCTTTGTTACCTCTGACATGCAGTTTCAGGTAGCCAGAGATTGCTCCTTCGCATTCTGGATGGTATTGTTCTCTTAAGCTATCAGTAAGAGGCTCCTCCTTTAACCCGGTAGCAGCGACGGGCCAAATTTGAGGCTTTACCGCGTACCAGCGACGGGCCAAATTCTTGCCATGACATAACCCCCACAAAATATATATATATATATATATATATATATATATATATATATATATATATATATATATATATATATATATATATATATATATATATATGCATTTGATCACAAATGCATTGATACATATAATATAATGGTTTGTGTGAGTGATGATTTTTTCTCATTAATTCGCTTAGAGGGGTCTTTAAGAAACATGATTGCCGCAGCTTAATGCTTCATCAGTCCCCAACAGTCACCAACTTCTAATGTGGTCAGAATGACTATTTTTTCATATGCAACTGCTTTGAGTTCCTGGGAACCTAAAATGAATTACAGATTATTACTCTAAAATACATACAACAATTCCTGAAAAAAAAAGAAAAAAAAAAAAGGAGGTATGCCATGGGTGTTGGTTATTTTCAATAAAAAGCATTTCACTCACCCTGACACCATTATTAAGAAGTTCCAAGACATTGACATGAGGGGTGTTGTCGTGCTCCATGGAGCCCAGGCTGGAGCTGGAGGAGTGGTAGCTGTGTCGTAGGATGGACCCGCTGTCATAACTCTGCCCACTAAGTCTGAAAAATAAATGCAGTATCATAAATAATTCCCATTAACAGGAACTTGAGGATTAAGGGAACAGATGACCGAGGTAAAAAAAGGTTACAAGAAAAGGAAGGAATTGTTATCATTACATGATCTTTATCAGCAAATTGAATCTCAAATCATCTGAAAGACAGATATTGGCTTTCAATAAGGAGAGCACCATTTTCATAAACTGTTCTGTAAACTCTTTCTCCTGTCTACTGATAATTCTCCGTTTCCATTTCATGTTTGCATTTATAATATTTCACCTTAACCCCTAGACTATGGTCATAGTTATATAAATCACCGGCAGCTTTGGTCATAGTTATGGGTGTATTTATTCAAGACATTTTCTGCTGGAATATTTCTGTGAATGTAGCAAAAACAGGTCATATGTGTTTCTGATATTCTTGGCATAAATTTCTGCAGTTGGTAACTTTCTCCTATCAGTCAGTCAGTCCTTCCCCAGCTGTCAAGATGCACAAGTCATGAAAATGAGTGCTAAGATTGGACATTTTTTTTTCAATCATCAGTGCTTTTTTTTTCATTCAGAAATACCCAGAAATATCTGGAAACACAGCTGATGCACCCCCACCCATATTCCCACCTCTCCTGTACCCACTGAAGCTCAAGTGAAGATTTACTACATCAATCATCATCAAAGTAAGCTGAATCTAATGAGACCAAAATTAACCTGATCTGAGTGATATTACTGGAGTAACCAAGCTCAGAAAAGAGCATCTTTAGCATTCAGGACCTACTGAAAAAACCCTGTCAGGCAAATGAGTTGTGGGAACAAATACCCATAGCCCAGGAGTTAATCAATCTTTTTTGCATAAAATTATTAGCATAGATCCCCCATGCCTTTAGCCCCCTCTTTCAAATGTTACCATAAGTTACAATATATTATCCCTTGCTCATCTATGACAAAATCTCTTCTGCTTTCCATGCCTTTTCTACACTTCCTATTCCTCGCCATTTCAATCTAACGTAATCTTTCAACCCTGGGGCTGTCAAGCTGAAGCAACACCAGGAATTTACTTTTGTATTGCAGTGTTGGTATCAAGATCCTTTACGGTATGGAAAGGTCCCTTGTTGTCTACACACCACTACCTTTGTCTCAGTCAACTGCCACAGGTGACAGGTCAATATCATATATCTGCGACCTTTGTGTCCACAGCTTATGAAGGCTTGTCTTGGCCTGCCTTGCGGTACTTACTCCATACATTGCATATCTTGTGACTTCAAATACATACAGAAAGATTTTATGATGTCTTGACCTAACCTCAATACATACACAACATCATGACTGGAGTCTATTATTATTACATGTTTCTCATGAGTCTGCATTCAATAATGTAAAACCTCAGATGTTTTATATGATTTTAATCTCTTTCAATTGAATACCTTGGTTAAACATTCTTGCTCTCATTTCCCTTGTAAATCTGTCTACCATGTTAAACAGTCACAGTTCTAAAAATTTAATGACTAAAATCAGTTACTGAGACTCAGACACTGTGCTGTTATAGATAGAAAAAAGCTACAGAGCTACAGGCTTCAATAGTCTTCTCTCCACATCCTGCACTTGCAGTACCTCATAATATTTCCACTGTTATATGTTTTCTCTGGATCCAAAAATAATCAATTTAGTTTTCTTCCACATGCTTACTCAAAATGTCTCAAGACAAAGCCTTGCTTCTTCTTGATCACCTTCCTTGACCATCAGTAACCCCAAATACTGAGCCACTAATGCATGCTAAAATTAGTTTACCTGTGTTGGTGGGAGTGGGTTGTGGTAGAGGCCCGCCCAGAGTCCAAGGAAGTGGTGGAGTTACGACAGCCACCTGAGGAAGCTGTCGAGCCTGTAGTGGAAGAACCACTTCCAGAGCCTGGACTGGATCGTCCTGGGGACTGTGAGGGTAAAGAAGATACAGTGACTATGGGAAGTTACTGAGAAATTTCCCCAGACCATTTATTATGGGCCCAATAGCAGTCATGATTTTATTAACAAAGTAACTGATGCCATTCCAAAGTACTGACATATTATTTTTTATTCACCTGTACATCAATGCCCTGGTCCTCAAGTGACGTCTGGTGTTGGTAAGTGAGGTAGGCATAAGTGCCATCAGGTGGCAGGTGATGTGGGGAACCGGGTGAAGTCTTGGAGCACATCAGGTGGGCAAACTGAGGCATTTGTTGCTGCTAAAAGGGTAATATAGTGAGGATGCTGTAATATTCAAGAAAAACTGTAAACAAGTATATAAATGAAGACAATGAACAATCAATCCAGCATAACACTGACATGCCTGTAATTATGTTGTGGCAGATGAGGGCATGAGGCAACTGCCTGATTTAGTGCCTGCTTTCTCCTCCCTTTCTCTAGCTCTCAGGGACGAAGTGAATACAAGAGTTGTGTATTTGAATATGAATATGAATACTTCCAATTCCAATGAATCTGAATGTGAATTTGAATATAGTGAAATGGTTTTAATTCAAATCCAAATACAACTAATTTGAAAGTATTCACAAAAACATTAATGATACTTTTCATTGAAAAATACCTTCTTGACATAACTGGGTATAGCACTGTTCTAAAGTAATGCAACAGTAAAATGAGCTTCAGCAAATACGGTGCTTCCCAAATTTCCCTCCCTCTCCCAGAAACTAGTGATTTCCACGAGAAATAACACAGCTCAATAATGAACACATCACAACTCACCAGTAATGAAACTTTTGTCTTCACTATATGAAAAAAAAAAAAAAAAAGTCTGCCGTAATAGATGATTATCAGAAGACCATGAGAATGTCAGACTTGGCTGTCATTGAGGTGAGCCACTGCCTATAGCCCTAGACTGCCATACAGAAAATGGTACAATGTGAAGTGTATCGCAAGTACGTATTTATCTAAAGTAATTAAATTTTGACAAACCAAACCTAGCGTGGCCTCCTTACGTTGGTGGAATTGTGCCACCCCTCGACCCCCCTTACCTTAATCTTACCGAATCTAACACCACTTCGTAATTTAAGGAGGGGGGGAGGGAGGTTCACCCTGCCATTGCCCCTCAATTAGTCATTTCCACAGGAAATGGTAATAAAGAAAGACGATTATTGCAATAAGATCAATCAGAAAAAAAAGTGTCAAACTCTGGTGTGCAATGAGGTGCTCAAGTAACAATTGCATATGTCTAAAAAGAAAAGCTATATTGGTAGAAAATATACCTGTGAATGCACAATTCACCCGGCACTGTAAACTGTAGGTACTAAGATTTATCCCGAAATCACTGCTAGGAATATATGAGGTTTACAGCTGAAATTTGAAAAGTTTCTTCTTCAACACTGGCTGGTGTTCATAAAATTTAAAGATTGTATGGAAAAACTGTATTAATAAAAAGAAAAAAAGAAAAAAAATGATCTGTGTGGTATTACCTGGTGAGGAGTGGCAGGGAAGGTAAACTGCTGTTGGTTGTGATAATGGGATGGAGAACTGCTGGCCAAGGACTGACCCCCTCCACCCCCACCTTCCTCTGTGGTGGTGGTGGTCGTGACAGTGGCGGTGGTGGCGTTGGTAGTGGCACCAAGGCGACCCAGCTGGCCATGGTCACAAGTACCTCCACTGCTACTGATCCCACCAACTGTAAATGATCAGATAAATAATATATATATATATATATATATATATATATATATATATATATATTTATATATATATATATATATATATATAAATAAACACACACAGAGAGAGAGAGAGAGAGAGAGAGAGAGAGAGAGAGAGAGAGAGAGAGAGAGAGAGAGAGAGAGAGAGAGAGAGAGAGAGAGAGAGAGAGATTTATAGATTTACATAGAAAATCAGACCACACAGACCCCATGGTCCAGACTTGGTGGTCTGTCCTTAAACCTAAGTGATTTTACATTAATCAGAAGACTCAAAACGTTGCATTTCTACTCTAGTTGATATTAAGTTGAAGGAAGTGACTCGAGCTTATTTTGAAGGAGTCAGTGTTACACTGGACCACTGATGATGGGAGCTTATTCCATTCTCGCACTACAACGCGTTGGTGAAGAAAAATTTGGTGCAGTCTGAATTTACTTGTCTACATCTGAGTTTTACGCCATTGTTCCTCGTGCGCAAAGTGTCATCGATCATAAACAATGATGATCTGTCTACATTCGTGAAACCATTAAGTATTTTAAAACATTCGATCAGTTTTCCTCGGAGGCGACGCTTTCTCAGAGAACATGTTAAGGGTAGAAAGCCTTTCTTCGAGGATTTGTTGTGCAAGGAAGGGATAATTTCGTTTGCTTGACGCTGAACACCTTCTAATTTAGCAATATCCTTTGCATGGTGGGGAGACCAAAACTGTACCGCATATTCCAAGTGGGGTCTGACTAAACTGTTGTAGAGCGGAGTATTACATCTTTATTCTTACATAAAAAGTTTCTTTTAATGAAGCCCAACATTCTGTTCGCTTTATTTGCTGCATCGATGCATTGCTGTGAGAATTTGAGGTTTGACGCGATTTTGACCCCCAAGTCCTTGACGCATTGAACGCTTTTGAGTTTAACGCCGCGCATTTCGTAATCAAACTTCTTATTCCTCGTTCCAACTTGAAGGACCTGGCACTTGTCTACGTTAAAAGGCATCTCCCATCTATCCGACCAAGCTGAAATTTTGTGCAAATCCTCTTGGATGCTTTGCCTGTCTTCGTCAGTGAGAACCGAGTTACCAATCTTTGTGTCGTCTGCAAATTTACTAATGCGGTTATTGAGTCCAACATCCACGTCGTTGATGTAAATAATGAAGAGAGAGAGAGAGAGAGAGAGAGAGAGAGAGAGAGAGAGAGAGAGAGAGAGAGAGAGAGAGAGAGAGAGAGAGAGAGAGAGAGAGAGAGAGAGAGAGAGAGAGAGAGAGAGAGAGAGAGAGAGAGAGAGAGAGAGAGAGAGAGAGAGAGAGAGGCGTATTGATGCCTTTGGTAATAAGTGTCTCCGCAGAATCATGGGATATCGCTGGAATGACTTTGTGTCAAACCGGCGACTACTCCGTGAGACTGATTCGACATATATTACTTGCATAGTCCGTCAACGCCAACTCCGGCTATACGGGCACGTGGCACGTTTTCCGGAAGCTGATCCTGCTCATCGGGTTGTCTCTGTAAGGGACAATCCTGAGTGGAGGAGGCCAAGGGGACGCCCACGGAGTTCGTGGTTTGAGCAAGTCTATAGATCCTGCCGGGAGGTACTCGGGTTGGGAAGGGGGCCTGCATGGAGACTCACCCGGAGAGCCCCCCGGGCTTGGCGTCGTAGGGTGGGCGAGGCTGGTCGTGAAAAATATATTTTACCCATTGCTCAGAAGTGTTAAGGTTTGCTTCTATTTATGTAGCTATACATACGCGGGCCAATGTCTACCTCGTGAACAGCTCCATATTTAACTTGAAAGTTGGGAGTCACTCATGGCTGTGTTTTGCTTTCTAGCACCTCTAATATAATACAATTTGATCTTAGATGGGTATTATTTCTGAGGGTTTGGTCATTCCGACATCTGGTCTTAAATAAGTGCTTTACACACATGGTGCTACGGCAGGCAACACAAACCTTTGTAAAAAGTTGATAAACAAAAGGTAAGCGTCCTCGTTGCGAACTGGCCATTAAAGTCTATTAATAATAATAATAATAATAATAATAATAATAATAATAATAATAATAATAATAATAATAATAATAATAATAATAATATTGAAGGTGGCACACAGGGAACTTCGTCATAAGCTGAAAATATCCCTCCACCACAACACATCAAGGTTACGCCAAACAAGGGAAGCGGGGGCGGCCAGGACGACCTTGGTTTTCCCTGACCTCACGAGACGCCCAAGACAACTCTTTCCTCGGGAATTAATCAACGCATTACATTATCACCCGCCCCCCTCCACCTCCTCGGGCCTGGCCCCTTACCTTGACCCTCCGCCCCTCCTGTTTGTACTTCTCGACTCAGGTGTGAAAATGGTCTACACGAGGCGATGCCGAAGATGTTGTAGATGGAGAATGAAAGAAATCAATGGCATTGTTTCAGTCTATCGGAGGCTGTGTGGCGTGGCACTAAAGGTTGTGACTCCCTGCCCCTGGTCTATGGGTTAGAACCGTTAGAGCAAGACTCTCTCTCTCTCTCTCTCTCTCTCTCTCTCTCTCTCTCTCTCTCTCTCTCTCTCTCTCTCTCTCACACACACACACACACACACACACACACACACACAAACACGCACACACCGGCTAACAATACACTATCACAATATTGTCAACAATTATTTCAGTCATAACATCGCTGCTGGTGTAGTGCAAATCTAAGTTCCTAACAAATCATAACTATTTAATACATAAATACAGTTTCTTGCACCTCTTTCTCAATCTTCATGCATAATGTTTAGAAAAATCTACATCCCTGCACTGGTTGATCTTAACCTGGCCAGGCATACATTCTTTCCTTCCGTGATAGGTGCAAGTAAAAAGTCAGTTAAGCAAGTTAAGTGTTGAACCAGGCTGCAGATCTTTTTCTTTTTATCACTTATCACTGTTCTCGAGGCATTTTACCGACATCCCTCCGCAGGAAGTTATCTTCAGGAGTTTCTCTTACACTTTTCTTAATGCGAGGCAATATGGGTGGCTTTGGATACACTTTTCCGTAGTATAACTGCTGAATGAACTCAGTTTGCGGTAATGTGAGTAGTTTTAAAAACACTCCATTGAAACAAATGTGTCCGTAAACTTTATACTGGTAACATTCAGGAATAATGAAGTATTTCTAATCGGCGCCAGCAACTGACGCTTCAAAATATACTCATTAACGTCCTCGGTGAGTATCTACACCAGGACAATCAATCGTCTGTATCACAAGTGGCCAGGAAATTAATATAGATTTGGAAAAATTACACACGAAAGAGAAAAATACTTTTATAAACAACAGCTTCCGTGCGCCTCACCTTGTCTGGGCATAAATATGTAATGTCATCTGGTGTCCCAGGGACCTGTGCGCCCTGCCCGAGACTGAGATCATGTCTGGGCGCGGGGGCGTGGTGATTCACCGCCCTTTCCCGCTGAGAGGGAATCAAGCTTTATGACTACTTTATTTAGTCAAGAGTGGAAGCTCAACTGTGGCAGCTATTGTTAGGTTGATTAGAGAAGGTTAGACACGTTTCTCCCTCACGATCCCCCTAAAGAAAAGGGAACTAAGTCGACACGGCTAATAAAGCAGTGAGCTTCAATAACACACACACACACACACACACACACACACACACACACACACTATAGTCTGGCTCAACTAAACGTGCCGCGTGTCTCTTTGCCCGCGATGTAGAAATGTTCTAATATAAGTAAAACCATGGCAAATATGATCAGCAAATATGCATACACATTTAATCTTAGTGTTATATATAACGTATGAAAGAACAGCTAACTTAATTATGGATAAGATATTTTATAAGCATATACAGAAACGTGACATACATATTTTACAGTGGTGCTAAAAAAAATGCTATACTTATTATTGAGTTTCCCTTTCGTTTTGGGATGTGTTATATTATTTTTATAGTAGTTTCACAATTATATTTAGATTATATCGTGAAGGAATGTAGCCAACGTTAAAGTAAACGGACGTAAGTAAGTAAAAAATACATTCAAATCCGTGAGAGAGAGAGAGAGAGAGAGAGAGAGAGAGAGAGAGAGAGAGAGAGGTAACCAACGCAGGGTTAAAAACGTGGCACCGCTGTACTCTTGGATTATTCCTCGCATGGCACCTTTGAACCGCACGTTTAGCCGAGGCAGACTATAGGCAGCTTCCTTCTCAAGACAAATAACCTGCTACTTACGCTTACTTAATTTAAAACATGAAATGGAGAAACTGTCATGTCAAGGGAGAAAAAATCAAAGGTTCAAGTATGTTTTTCTTAATCAGTAAAAGCCTTCACAATTCTTAGAGGTTTCTGTAGCAACTATAAGCACATCAACATACTCTGCTAAGGCCTCCGTGGCCAGTCGAAACACTACTAGTGGACTGCGTTGGTCTTTTGTTGCCGCTGACCTTGAGTTCTTGCTTGGCTGGCTCATCGCGGACATGAGGCTCAATATGGCTCTCCAGCACATCTGGCCGGGCAATAAGACTGGTTGAGTGGCTTGAACTTGCATTCGTCGCCGTCATTCTCTTTTTCGTACTCCTTCTCCTCTTACTATTATTTTTTACAGCTATTTTCCGAGTCCTGGATCAGTTCCGCTAACAAATCAACGCCATCTTTTTCGTTCGGCTTTCTTGATGGGAGCCTTCTGGTCTGTCCCAGTCCATAATGGCGCAGGCAAGTGTTTCATAGTGGGTCTATCTTGCTTGGCTCATGCTACCCCCCATGAGCTCATCTGTAATCTTTTTTTTTTAGAGCGTTTATTTAGAGTCCGGGTTGATAGGTGGTCTTTAGGACAGCATGTAGGTAGTTTCTCGGCTATGACTGATAATTGTCACCTTATAGCGGCGGGCGGGACTTGAACCCGGGCCCTCCAGGACACTGCGACCGCACGCTGACTACTCATCCGCCAACTTCCCATAGTTGCTCATGAATCCAAATTAACACACACACACACACACACACACAGGGGCTCAGTTCTGGCACCAATAATTTTCATAATATATATAAATGATATGCCGACGGGTACAAAAAGCTATCTATATAAGTCTTTTTGCAGACGATGCAAAGTTAATAAGAAAAGTGTAGAGGGAGGAAAACTGTGAAGAACTACATAAAGACTTGGATAGAGTGTATAGATGGAGCCAGTTATGGGAGATGGAATTTAATGCAAACAAATGCCATGTTATGGAAATGGGGAAAAGTAAAAAAAGACCGAGGAAAACATACAGGATGGGAGAAGAAAACTTAAAGGGGCTCTCATCAAAGCAATGATCATTTAGTTATGTGAACTTCCCTCAGTTTATCCACCCTAAACGGTAGGGAGAGAGAGAGAGAGAGAGAGAGAGAGAGAGAGAGAGAGAGAGAGAGAGAGAGAGAGAGAGAGAGAGAGAGAGAGAGAGAGAGAGTTCTCGAGAAACTTTAATTGCCCCTTCAATTGGGAAATAACTGGCTCAATATTTCACGTCATCCTTGCGACACACTCGCCTCTGCCGCTTGCAGTGTTATAGTGTAAAAGTGTGTTTGAAGTGAAATGCGAGCTTGGAAGACTACCAAGATCTTTCGACGCCGTTGTCCCTCACGTGATTGTATTCCATCATGCTCATCAGCAGTGATTGGACGCAATACTAAAAGAAATACATGGGCAGTTAGGTAATTGTTTTTATACCAGTAGTATTACTCTTCAACCTTGATGGAAAATCGTTAATTCTCTTAATGAAACCCTCAATTATTTAACTTTGAAGACAATAGCCACGGCCCGTCGAGCCGAAGCTCCATGTGTGTGTGTGTGTGTGTGTGTGTGTGTGTGTGTGTGTGTATTTACCTATTTGTAGTCTACTGGGCCCGAGCTAAGCTCTAATAGTCCCGTCTCCATATCTACATTCATCCAGCCTTTCCTTCATTTGATGGACCTCCACCACTTTTTCCCACAAGCTGTTCCATGTGTTAACACTTCTATGTGGAAAACTATACTTTTTCAAGTCACTCAAACAAGTTCCTTTATTAAGTTTCTTTCCACGTCCTCTCAGCCCCTGCGTTCTCGCAGTAGAGAAGAGATCATCTCCATCCACCTCACCAAACTTATTCACCAACTTATACAGTGTGATCAGATCTCCTCTCTCCCTTCTTTGTTCCAGTATTATCAAGTCCATCTCCTTCAATCTGTCTTCATACGTCATATTCGAGAGTTCTGGGACCATTTTAATTGCAATTCTCTGTATTCTTTCCAACTTTCTGATATCCTTCTTTTTGTGAGGCGACCTTACAACTGCAGCATATTCAAGTTTTGGTCTTATCAGTGTTGTTATTATTTTCTTCATCATTTCCTTGTCTATATAATGGAATGATACCCTTATATTTTGCATCATCCTGTAGTTTTCTCCAAATAACTTGTTTATATGCTTTTCTGGGGACAGTGTGTCTTGCATCGTTACTCTCAAATCTTTAAGAATAAGACTGCGTGAAATTCTGGATGCCTCTTAAAGGTTCAGAGCTTTGCTGTCAGTTCTTCGTCCATTCACCCACTTGAGAAAAAAGGTGACCTGAACTGACACAGCCCATTCTAGCGTTCGTGCAGGCAAGAGGGAGGGGAGAAGCGAGGAGAAGGGAATTTGGGAGAGAAGGGTGGCATCTGAGCACGTAGTTGTTGAAATGATAGTGGTCGTGTTGAGTGCAGGTGGAGAGTGAGTTATGCAGACTCCGATGAGAGATGATTGGCACGACATTGCAAAATGACGAGTTGATGAAAAGAAATCGACGGATTTGTAGAGGAGGCGTATCGGGATGATTCATAGGGAAGGTATAGGTGGTGGTAGAGATAGGAGAGGAAGGGGCGAGGGTATGATGTTACAATGACACATGGTAGGGAAGATTGATTATTGAGAACAGCTCTAGGCGCCGCAACTGCGGGATGGTAGGGAGGAAAGGCAAAATATAAGGGAAGGATTTAATAGATATGATGAAAGTAGGACGTAGTATAAGTTAATGCTGGATAGAAGTAGGAAAGAAAAGTGGCAGA
>NC_066549.1:14897715-14957715 GCF_024679095.1 Eriocheir sinensis | reverse complement strand
TCCACACTACAGCTTGTTCAGCAGCAAGAGATCGTCATACTTTATTCGTGCATGTATGTTACTTCATTAGCTTGATTGCTGTGGATAAAAAGGAAGGGATGCAAAGCAGACATGGGGTAATCGTAATCTGTAATCGTAATCGATTACAGTTTTTCAAGTAATCGTAATCGATTACCCTCTTATTTTTTCAGTAATCGTAATCGTAATCGAATACATTAAACATGTAATCGTAATCGTGATTATTTTTGCAATTACATTAGCAAAGTTTTAATTAATAGTTTCTCATACAGCAAGTATGTACTCTAAATATCTGTAGTAATTCAACCAATTAAATATTTAGTATGGTACATGTGTATGAAATTTGCAAGTTCACCTTTCAGTCCTTCCTGTAATCACGATTAATACATCATGTAATCGTAATCGTAATCGATTACACCTAATTTTATTGTAATCGTAATCGTGAAAATATGAAGTAATCGTAATCGTAATCGATTACATAAGTAATCGCCCCATGTCTGATGCTAAGGGTGAGGCGAAACTCGAGCAATGAGGTGTTGCCCGAAGGTGATGGATGCCGCCACACTCACTCACTCATCACAAACACATCAGCAAAAGGAGGAGGAGGAGGAGGAATTAGATTTCAGAAGACGCGTTGAAGGGGTTGAGGGGCCACGTGCTGGACCAAACAAAACCCAACCATGATAGTCCTGACCAACCCGCGTACAGACGGAGGAGCCCGAGGTGACGTCTCGAGGCTGTTTATGTCTCGGCTAAACACAACGTGTTTTAGCATCTGCCGCATCCCTGGCACACACTGGCATGAAATGGGGGTCTTGATCAAAATCTCTCTCTCTCTCTCTCTCTCTCTCTCTCTCTCTCTCTCTCTCTCTCTCTCTCTCTCTCTCTCTCTCTCTCTCTCTCTCTCTCTCTCTCTCTCTCTCTCTCTCTCTCTCTCTCTCTCTCTCTCTCTCTCTCTCTCTCTCTCTCTCTCTCTCTCTCTCTCTCTCTCTCTCTCTCTCTCTCACACACACACACACACACAAAACATCAGTTAGCAGCTTCTAATGGTTGCTTGAGGGGTGGGGGAGGGCGCCTTCCTCACCGTAAGACCCTGACCAGATCGTGTGCGCGCGTGTCTTAGTTTATCTTTTCCATTTTAACACTTATATTAATTTCAGCGAAAGTGTTCCACTGCTCGAAAGTTTACACGAACGGTTTGAAATCAGACTGCTTTCATCTGGCGTGAACTAGGAATCTCAGTTCAAATATGGCAGTCTTCTTCGTTCATTTCATTCACCGTTATCCCCTCCACTTGCATATCCTCACTTAATCAACGGCGCTGCGCTAACCATAGCTACAGGTTTGCCTTGCACACGACGCTAACTTTAGTACACAAGTTAGTCCAGCCGTCGCGGAATAAACCAACACATCACTTCAAAGACACTGGAGACACCTACCATTTTGGCTGCGTTTCTCGAGCCTCCAGCGGACGACAACCAACTCCTGTTGTAACGAGGATCATAGCTAACCTAACCTAACCTGAAGGACGCCACACTTGAATCTCTCCTTGTACTCTACCAGCAGGGCAGCACATCTCACTGCCTTAATTGCGACTACTATTTGCAGTTTTAATTTTCATAAGCTAATTGTCCACAAAATCTTTATTCCGATTCCAGTTTCAGTTAAACTTAAATATGTTGCTTGGTGTCTATTTTTTACGTTACGTTTGCTTTTACTCGTTTTTACTTTTCTTCTGGGTGAGTTCCTTAACCTTAGCACCGCAACTGGTCCCTTCAGTCATTTAATTTAATTTTGGCAAAATATCCAACTGGCAGGCCGAGTTAGGTAGGTAGCTTTGGCTGCGCCACCCCCCTCTCTAACACTTCTCATCTCGGTACTTCGTGCTTAAATGAAGTAGTATGGGTGAAATTTTATTCACGTGTACGTTTTTGGCTCCTGATGTCCAAACCTCCCTCTCTTAGTCATAGAGTAATACCTTGCTTGGTAGCTCATCTCTGTCTCTTTTCCTCCTCACTAGGTTAGTTCTCTACTGACCAAGTCGGCGTCGAAGCGTCCGGTGTATTGTGAATGTATCTCAGAGAAGTCTACTTTGTGTGTCTGAAGTGAACACCTGGAGCCTCTTGGTGTGCTGACTGACAAGTGCAGCCCGTGTGCAAATGATGAGCCTGCTGTCAAATGTACAAACGTGTATGTCGATTTATAAAAGTTTATGAGACAAGCAAAGTTATGATAAACAGGGCAAGGGCTGGTGGTAACTTACGAGTTATTCTAGAGGAGCGCCAGGGGACGGTGAGGGCGTCTGGCGCTACACCGCCAAGTGTCTCTTAAAGACCTGAGAGGCGGCGGCGCCTTAGCCACATTCACCTGAACCATGCCTCCGCTTGCCCACCCCATCGCACCATTACACTCTCTCCACCCTCTGCCACACTTGCCAGGTTCCACGGCCCTCAGCAACCGCGGAACAATGAGAAAATATGGTGTATGAAGTTGTTAAACGTGATGAAATAAATATTCACCGAATAGGTAGCTGGAGACACGCGGAGGCCACGCCTATAATATAATGAGGTATATACAGGGGCCGAGGAGGTGCAGCAAGCGTGTGTAAATAACGTGTGTGTGTGTGTGTGTGTGTGTGTGTTTAGGTGCTGCCTATAGTGCCGGTAGGCATTCTTGAGGGGTCTCTTGAACGATCCCAGCCCGTTCGTGGCGCAGGCGAATTGTATTTTTAGTGGCTGCCGTGATATATGACTCATGCTTGGCCCATGCTGCCCCCGGTGCTGCTCTTGACCGAAATCGATGAAGTTAGGGTTGATTGAAGATCTGGGCAGCATGCGGGTAATCATCCACAACTCGGCGATGGTTGAAAATCGTCAGTGGGACTCGAACCTACGGCCTTCAAGAATAGATTAGACAAGTATTTCGAATCCAACCAGCAACTAAGATATTACTCATTGTCGTAATAACGTTAAGTTCTTTCGAATACTGGTGTCCTTGTCCGCTTTTATCACCCGGTTAGTGGTAGCAGTAATGGTAGTTCTTTCCTCTTTCCTACATAATTTCCATGCAGTTTTTCCATGCTGCATGGTTCTTTTTCCTTTCCTGCCAGCTTTGGCTGGAGGGATGGGGGGGTGGGGAGGAGCCTTCGCCTTTGCTGTCCTTCATCTTCCACCTTTGATTAGATAGTTATTGTAGCTTGTCACAAACAGCCTCGTAAGGACCAGCAGGTCTGCTGTTGTTTGTTCCTTTTGTAGGTCCCCGGGGTCACCACGCCCGCACACTGACCACTCGGCATGCGTATCTATCTACGTATGTACTATCTATCTATGTATCAGTCTATCCCCATATACCTACCGTACCTGTATATATAGTTTACTCTAGCCCTTCTAGTTCTTACTTTCATATTTTTGACATTCTACATGAAATCTTTTGCTTGGTTTGTTATTTTTCCGCCTATGTTGATTAGTGCCTTTCCTCCTGCTTCCTGTAGTGCCTCCATTACAATTTTAGTTAATGTGTGATTTGCCTTCTCTATACCCCCTTTTATCTCTTCAAATAGCTTCGATAATTATCGAATATTATTATTATGTATATTATGTTACATTATGTATATTTAAACTAAGTTCGTAAGCCTCATCAGAGACTGCAAGAATATTAAGATGATTCTCATTCATTAACTTTTCTTTCTCTCTCATCAGTCTAAGCCCACTTTACAGCTTACCAATTGTCTTTGTTTGTTTAGTAGTGACAGGACTGACATCCTTCACTGTGCTCGTGTGTGTGTGTGTGTGTGTGTGTGTGTGTGTGTGTGTGTGTGTGTGTGTGTGTGTGTGTATCTATCTATCCATCTATCTATCTACACACTTCTTTGGTAAGATATCTTACTATATTTTCTTTTATAGTTTTTGAACTGAGTAATTTATATACTGATTAATTAGTTACAGTAAGCAAGTAATTATTTATGACATTTACTCGAATTTATCTACATATTACGTCGAACTACAATGATTATCATTTACTTATACAGTATTCATATTATGACAACAACAACAAAAATACAAGTGCAATGGAATACAAATCTTTACCCTAACACGCGTAGGCCGAGCAACTGCATCATAAACACAAGGTTACTCATAAAGGCTGTGAGACTAAGAGGCAAGGTATCCTAGCGCACTACGAATAGCAACAACAGGTGTGCAGATCTTAACTATCGCATGGGCACAAGACGAGCACAACATTAGGTAATGGTAAGCGAGTGTCGGCGTGTGGGCACGAGTCCATGCCCTGATCCTCACCGGGCTGCGGACCTGTCTCACCACCGAATCTTGCTACGGACGTCAGTCATATACGTACACTTGTAAAATATTAAACTCGTTTCTAAATTCTGAAGCGCTTGGACGCGCCACAGAGAATGAGTGACAGTGAAGAAGCATGACCTCTGCCTGGCAGCCGCGGTGCTCACCGTAAGCTCGTTCAAATTTATGAATAATAATAATGACTGAAATGAATACTATAATATAAATACGACACGACATGACTAAGAGTATATTGAAAGAAAATGTATTCATTCTGAATTGTCAGTAAATCACGTGCAATTCAAGGCATTCACACAGCGGCAGAACAATAGTTCGAAGGATTAGATATTACTTTATCATTCCCACTCTTGTAAATTTTCAGTTACTGGTTGTTGTATTTAAAAAAATCCCGTACCATTATTATCATCATTAATAATAAAAATAATATAATTTATATTCAATAAGAGATTAGCATTCTGCGATTAATAGCCATGCTACTGATACCAGTCCAAGTGTACAAAAATGTCTTGCTGGCTTCTCCATTCCCCCCGCCATGCCAGCCAAAGTGACCGACCAGTGACTGTCGGAACCAGCCGCAGGAAATATCTCGAAAGAGTCTCGAATTCCGCTCACGATGGATCGACTACACCATTAATATAAACATTTCAAATCCTGTCGTTTTTGCATCAGTATAAAACATTTGCGTCGCTCACACTTTATGGAGCACTGTGTCAACCCATACGGTTTGGGCAGAGGAAAACAGCCCAGACAAAGGACAACTAGCAGACTCGGGTGTAAGGCAAGGCAGGACATGCCAGAGAGGTGAGGAAACTTTGGACCCTCTCACACGCCATGAATCGCCCACCTGGGCCACCATGTCCGTCCTATCCTGCAGGTGTAGGCGAGCGGACGTGGGAAGAGCATGCCAGGTTTCCATGGGGAGGATGTTGCTTGGGCGTCTGATGCATTGAGGCAGGTGTGTTTACACTGAAAACACATGCATGGGAATGAAGGTCAAGAATGATTTAGAGAAAAATTCAATTTTTTCCCCTCTCTCTCTGTGTATAAAGTGTAAACGTCACGACTCTAATACAAGGGGGCGTTATCCTCCAACAAAATGATACTCCACGACCACAGACAAAGGAACACGACTTTAGCCATATTTATAGTACCCAATTTTTTTTTATGCATTTGTGTGGTCATTGAGGGCACCAGTGTGGTAGCAAGGCATGAATGCCGGTCATTCTTCTTCTCTGTCTAAGTGGATGAAAACACTACACGGCGACGCAACCCAAGGTGCCGAGGCGACGTGCAAAAAGTGTTGCGAATTTCAACGATTTCGACGAATACTTTTCCTGGCAGTGTCATGGGTTTCCCTCTTCCGTGCCTCAATGACTTAAGAAAATAATTTCAAAGTGACCCGAGTGAGCTGAGAGAACAATACATTAAAACGCCTCTGCTACAATACCAATCATGCACAAATTTGCAACAGCAGCTAAACTTATTGCCACTACATCGAGTTCTCCCCGACGCACTGACCTACTACACAACGCGGCTGCCTTAAACCACCCAACAGCGATATCGGACATAATACAAACCATTACTTCGCATACACGCACAAAGAAAACGGACAACGGCAGAAAGGGTACCTTCTTGATATAAAAGAAAAGGTCTTTTTACACCACCAGCTATGAGATCGTGATGGAGCAAAACAAATGCTTACCCGGTGGCGTGTTGCATTTCTTTAGATTATACGTTGGGGAGAAAACAGGATCTGGGTTAGTTGACCGGCGACTACGGATGAGGGAACCAGACGATGGAAGGGAAGGAAACGAGGGAGGAGAAAACGAAGAGTGGGTAAAAGTGAAAAGGATCTGGGTAAAATGAAAGCCATCATGCGGACAGGGAAGGTAGTAATGTGTGTGTGTGTGTGTGTGTGTGTGTGTGTGTGTGTGTGTGTGTGTGTGTGTGTGTGTGTGTGTGTGTGTGTGTGTGTGTTCATTGGCTCAATCTCTCTGCTCATATCTTCGTTTGTTTTTCTCATAACTGTTTTTTTTTTTTGTTACGTAGCAGAATAATACGTTATTCCTTAAGGCTTAATCTTTACAGGATAGCTACCGCTACAACTAAAACATCACGCTACAACTAAAACATCACGCTACAACTAAAACATCAGTTACATGTCCAATATTTGGAGCAGGAAAAGATTTACAATTGCGATCTTTTCCCACATGTGAAGATGTGATGCATACATACATACATGCTTACATACACACACAGAGCGAACATAGCGACGGTGACGGTAACGTCATATTCTTGAGTGTCCTCGCAAGGTCACTCTGACCCCTCACCCCTTGGAGGTAGAGGAGCTCTAATCCTAAAGGTGCTGAGAAAATACCATCTGGAGATACAGTGGTAATGTAAAGTTGTGGGCATACGCTATAGCTACGCGTGGTCTTAGTGTTCATTTTCGTCACATATGACCACTGAACCTGTGGCAAGAACCCATTACCCGTGACCCGGGCAGGTGTGGCATCCGGGTTACCACAGTTTACCTTCCTATGGTATCCCCAGGTACTTATTTATCGACAACTCCGAAAGGGAGGATGAACATCTGGATGAGATGCGCGCCGACTGCACGGGTCGGGCTTCGAATCCGGTTCCAGGGATTTGTAGCTAGGTACGCTGCGCATGCTAACCATTGCACCACGGAAGTGCAGGTTTACTAGGGTGGGATATATATATATATATATATATATATATATATATATATATATATATATATATATATATATATATATATATATATATATATATATATGAAGGCCCTGTTAGCGAGACACTGGTGGTGTTGAGGGAAGAGGAAGAGCAGCCGAGGCGGGCTGAGAAGTACGAGAGAGGGCTGTGGCGGGGAGACGCCTCACCCTTCATTATCTCCACAACACAATAACAAGGCGCAGTGTTTTACGAGATGACTCATGCAACACTGTCCGCCGCCTCGTCCCAGACAGAACACAGCAGAGTCAAAGCCTCTACGGGAAAGTATATTTAATGATTCTGCCGCAGAGAAATAGGTGCCACATTACAGTGGTGCCAAAGATGGAGAAAGAAACACACGTTTACTGCTCAGAATACTTGATGTTTTATTCATGGATGTACTCTCTCTCTCTCTTACACACACACACACACACACACACACACACACACACACACACACACACACACACACACACACACACACACACACACACACACACACACACACACACACACACACACACACACACACACACACACACACACACACACACACACACACACACACACACACACACACACACACACACACACACACACACACACACACACACACACACACACACACACACACACACACAGCCTGGGTAATGATTCAGCGTGCAGTCTTAAGAGAAGGCATTTTAACTTTCCTTAACGTGAGGAACATCAAGATGGAGTACTACTTGGCTGATAACTGTCCATAAATAGCGCTGACTGAATAATTGTGGACGTGATTAATTATAGTGATCTGTTGGTTCGATGTTCGATCCTAGCCCATTTCATTGCATTACTCGTCAGGTATACCATTCACTCGTTAAAGGGTCCATGGCAAAGCTGGAGATCTGAGGTGCTAAGACCTAGTGTAAACTGATCAGGTCTCATCTTCAAATTGATACCTGATCAACCGCCCTCCTCCCCCCCTAAAAAATCACATAATAATATAATTAATAGTAATAGTAATAATAATAATAATAATAATAATAATAACAAAATACGACTATGAACTGAAAATAATCTTATAGTAAAGAAAATATAATGACAAACAAACAAACCGACCGACTTGCAGACAGATATATAACTGCGAAATCATTGTAACCATCTCCTCTAGTAGTGGGAAAGGCGATCTTGAATAACGATTTTCATGTGTTCTCTTCCCGTCCTTGCTACATAGTATTCCTTTCCTTGGAGTGGGTGCCCAGGGGACACAGGCCGGACGAAGCCAATGCCTCAGTAACGTGTCTCCCACCCCTCTCTCCATGCCTCAACCCCCCACGCGCTGCTCCCCACAAAAGCACTTTCCCCGCCAACACACGCACTCCCTCCTCCTACTCCTCCACTTAATCTTGTCTTCCCTTGGGCACTGCAATTTTATCCCCCCACAACTTCCTCTCTCTCTCTCTCTCTCTCTCTCTCTCTCTCTCTCTCTCTCTCTCTCTCTCTCTCTCTCAGGCGCAAGCACACACACACACACACACACACACACACACACACACACACACACTAAACTCTACACTTTAATGCCTCCTCAGCGACGACCATGAAGTAAACTACCCCCCAAAAAAAAAAAAAAAAAAATGCAGCTCGGGCAAAACAATAAAAGGTGCCACTATAAACTCAGGAGCAATAATTATATGGATCAGAGCTTTTTATAGAGCCTGCCCGGGCCTGCAAATGAGCATAATATTGATTTCCTCTTACTGAGTGCCTTCCACGTCTTTCTCTTGGCCACGGCAGCAAATCACAGCGACAAATAAGGTTGGCGAATATGCTCTACGTCAAGGGGATCATGTTGTGACTTCCTTGAATAAGCGAAGGTGTTGCTTTATATGTGCTGTGGCGGTGTTTTGACTAGCAGCGACTGAGGTGCGTGAGGGCGTCCTTGGTCGTGTTCTGTTTTTTAGACATGATGTGTGTGTGTGTGTGTGTGTGTGTGTGTGTGTGTGTGTGTGTGTGTGTGTGTGTGTGTGTGTGTGTGTGTGTGATATTGAGTGCAAACCTGTGTGAGGATGAAACTACGAGTCTCGCAATACATTATAAGCAAACTACGTGGCCATCCATCCGTGTCTCTCCGCCCGAGCCCCTCGCGCCCTGGGCCCTGCATGCCACAGCGTCGTGCCGGCGAAGCTTCTGGGTAGGTATTCTCAGACGCTTCCGCCTCTCACATCAACGATTTCCAAAGGCCAAAAAGGAGATCAATCGTATTCTAATGAGTGGTTTCTTAGGGTCGTATTACAAGACATTTCGCCGCCCAAGAACACACATTTAACAAGGCTTTCGTAGGAGTTGTAGGCATTTCCGGGAGTAGTTTTATGACCCTGTTGCTAGTATGACCCTTCCTCTGTACCGTGAACCTGAAGAAACACTCATTAGAACCCGACTGACCCCCTCTTTGACCTTTAGAAATAGGTGATGTGTGAAGCGAAAGTGTCTTACAATCCCGCCCTTAGGTTCACAGTATAGCAGAAGGGTTAAACTACCACCAGGGTCATTCAACTACCCCTGGAAATGCCCACACCTAATACCTTGTCAAATATGTGAGCTTGGGCGCTGAAATGTTTAAGAATATGGCCCCTGATCCTGCCTCTTGTGGCCTCCTAACCGACGGCAAGGATACGCTGATACCGGACACCGCTACACGGAAGCCGAGACTAGGGACATCCCACCGAACCTGAGGCCTTTCGATCTCGTTTTCGTTTTCCTCTGAATATCCTCAAAGGTACATCCTCCTCCACTCCTACGTAGGGCCGATGCAGATGTAGAGTGGGAGACAGGTATATGGCTGGTGTAGGGGGAGGGGAGGTGTGGCTGGTGAAGGGTGAGTGGCAGGTGTGGCTGGTGTAGGGCAACCAGGTGTGGGTCACTTCGTTGCGTGCGTGGATCTGACGTGAAAGGGAGGCGGGGCGGCGGGCGGGAGGGGTGGGGCTGAGAGGGCTGCCGAACGTAACTCGCGGGTAGGAGAACCGGGCAGCCCAACGCGACCATTACACCGCCGCCCAGACAAAGGACACTTTCCACCTGGTCCAGCCTGCCCACTGCACCATGTCTTACCCGCATCACATACCACGCCCGACCCTCACCTCTATAGCGCAGACTAGATTTCGTTCTCATCTCTATCCACCTTCAGATCCCACCCTACCAGGCCATGCCCACCTTGCCAAGACCGTCATACCCTCCTTGAATTTTAACCACAAAAGGTTACACAGCTCCTCCACAGTAACCTTGTGTCCGGGTTCACGTCAGACCGTAATGCATTAATCGAAAGTGTTTTGCTTTTACTTTGTTCGTGTGTGTGTGTGTGTGTGTGTGTGTGTGTGTGTGTGTGTGTGTGTGTGTGTGTGTGTGTGTGTGTGTGAGAGAGAGAGAGAGAGAGAGAGAGAGAGAGAGAGAGAGAGAGAGAGAGAGAGAGAGTTAAAAAGGCTCAGGGACCAAGGTGTCGGCTCTGGGGATCCCGCGACGTAGACAAAGGGTTAAGCTACGGGCGCTGCGGCGACTCGGCAGACGTGACTGTGGCTCCCAAGGTCAGTTCAACACTATGACGCTACAGTGCCAGGCCATCTTAATCCTTCTGTCGCCTTGCATCTGCGTCGACGACCTTCATCGTGACACAAACACCGCTCAGAACACTCGGAAGGACCATGGTTCAAGGACTTAATAATTCTGCTTGGTTTTTCTCCTCCGTCGACTCCTCCTCCTCCTCCTCTGTGAGTGCATCTTCATTGAGTCTCATGAACATCAAAAACTATAATGAACAACGCTGCCTGCTAACACTGGGTTTATCCTTGAGTCGTTCCCATGGTCCCCCAATGGTTGGGTTGCTTGCTTGGTAACCTCATCCTTGGAAGATTACAATGCATCTTGAGGTTATGCCGGCTTCAAGGGACCGGGGATGATGAAATGCGTGGAGGAGAGGACAGAAAGGAAGAATAAACGGGGAGTAAAATAATAAAAAATAAGGAGGTAAGTGAAAAAGAAGTCCTACATTTATAAAATAAGAAGGGAACGCTAAAATTAGGCAAATTAATTATGCACAAAAAAGCAGAAAAATGTGTGTGTGTGTGTGTGTGTGTGTGTGTGTGTGTGTGTGTGTGTGTGTGTGTGTGTGTAGCTGAGAGCCATTTAGAGCAGTGAGCGTAAAAATGCATGGTGTCAGCACCGAATGTATATACTACAAGTGATCACTGGGCGTGTTCCCGGGAGGGTCAGGCAAGATAACATTGCACCAGGGGAATCAGCAGCCGCCTCGTGCATGAACAACAACTTACGTTTGAGCAGGGAGCGCCAACTGCCGAAGGTGCGGATGTTGGTCCGTCTGATGCCGCCGCTTCCCCTTCCAGTTACGAAGTTGGCGCCACTGCTGCAGGTGGAGGCGGCACTGCGTGAAGATGCAGTGGAAGAAGCGGAAGAGGAGGAGGAGTGCGGGGAGGCGCAGTGAGTGCTGCAAGGGAGCCGTGACGGATGGAAGCAGATGAGACGCAAATCCTCGGCTGATGTAGCTGCTGAATGCAGATCGGTGAAGGAGTGCGAACGGCCGGTACTGTACAAGGATGACCGGCCGACGGAGGACCTGTCCAGAGACGCTCTGCCTAGGGTGGACCTTCCAAGTGTTAAGAAAGACGGTTCTAGCTCCTCTTCCTCCAAGTACTCCTCCTCTTCCTCTTCCTCGGGCTGCATTAGGGGTGAGGCGAGGGACGCTCGCAGCTCAGCCACAAGGGCGGCCGCCTCCTCCCCCGCCGTCCACATGAGCGATTCATCACTGCGGGCGCGGCTTAAATCCAGGTACGAGTAGGTTGGTCCCGTATCGGCAAAGCTCTGGTAAGTGGAGGACAGTTCCCGCTGCTTGCCCGGTCGTGTCACCATCTTGACGGCGTTGTGTGCAGAGGACGGACTGATGCAAGATGGTAGGGAGCGTTAGCCCCGACAGTGGGCAGTAAGAGCCTCTTGATTCTTGTTATTCATCTTATTGATACATTGTTCACATATATGACCCTACGGTCATCAGACACCATCACCTCCAACACTTTACAATCATGGTATACCGAGGCTACCGCGTATACTTCCAATGTAAGCAAAACATTGACTGACTCTCCATTAATACTCGATCTTCATATAATTTACTCAATGTTCAAACTGAAAACAAGAGAAGGTGTCATTCAACAAACCAAACAGGGTTGAAAAGGTATGTGATATATATGTATATGTATATGTATATATATATATATATATATATATATATATATATATATATATATATATATATATATATATATATATATGTACATCAGCAATACATAACCAGACAAATTAACAGTGGACGCACGATATATTTCTCGTTAAAATGAGTTTGTGCATGGCGGATGTTTGCCTGTGATATAGTGACTCAGCTGCCTAGTGACAACACTACTGAACACAGAAAGTTTAACATGAACGAATAATATCCATCACTTACGAACATTTCCCCTTCACAGCTGCATAATATGTTTAGCGCGAACATGTTCTCTCTCTCACACACACACACACACACACACACACGTCACTTTCTCCGCGGGCTATCATAGTGCCCCTGACAATGCCACTCGTACAATCTGTATCCTCCCTAGACTAAGCTCTCTCCTTTGGATACTCAACAAAGACAGCTGACAGCGAATAAAAAAAAGAAAAAGAAAAAAAAAATAACGACAAGTCTGTATATTTAGATGCGTCCCGCAGCTGGACCTTTAATACTTTCACTAAGGGTCGCCCATCAAGATAATTTCTCTGCCGGCTTCATGCTTGTCATCGGACAATGTTTGTAGGCCAGCGGCCGCCGCTCGCAAGACTGATGGGTATTCACTTAAAAACTTCACTATAACATTGTGGTCAGTTTATTTAACCACTGAATTACCCTCACTAAAAGCAAAGACTTTCACTAAGACATACATAATTAGTATACAAAAAAAATGGTTTTACAAATCTTCGTGTAACTATTCTTATATTTTCGAGGTAAATTTTTTTTAAGGACAATGATTCATCAGAGTTTAAAATGCCAAAGTAATGGCTGCAAGCCGCCACTATGCAAAGGAACAGCCAGCAGGAGAGAGAACGTTGTTCCTCTCCATCAGCCTTGATTGGGTAATGGGTTCTCATCCACCACAGGCTTATGGGCAAATGTGACGAAGATTAGCACCGAGGCCACACGTAGCTATGATGTATGCCCCAACACCTTTCTGTTTAGTGTGGAACACAACCCGTTTCAGTTCCTGGCGGGCAGGAACGCAAAGCTCATGCCAGAGATGCTGCGGCTACTGTTGCTGCAAGCGGATGAACGTGAAGGATAAGCGCTGAATATACACACGCAACCAACAACGACGACGACAATAACAACAAAACAAGAACTATTACACAAGCGAAAAGCAAATACTTCATGAATTTCCATTCTGGTCCATGGTCGACGGTTCGTCGTCATTTCTACAGCTGGTGATGTAATCACTATTTTTATTCCAGTCTGTTAAGCCAAACTACTATAAAACTTGCGTTTTCAATTCCTACTTGTCCACCCGCCCTCTTCGCGCGCGCGCGTGTGTGTGTGTATGTGTGTGTGTGTGTGTGTGTGTGTGTGTGTGTGTGTGTGTGTGAGAGAGAGAGAGAGAGAGAGAGAGGAAAAGGCTGAAGTTCGAAATATTCTCATAGGAAATTACTAAAGGTGGTCATGGAGGTTAAGGGATGACGAGCAGGTTATCGCTATGCCATGACACGGTGGCTCTTCCTCTTCGCCACCCTCAACCCCACCACCACCATCACTACCCAACCATCACTACCACCACCACCGCTCTCAAGGGCATGGCAAACTTCCACAACACGCAAGACTCATGGCACTCGAGGTAAATAACTACTCGTCTTTGAGGTGGGAGGTGACAATGATAACGGAAGTCTACTCGTGTGTGTGTGTGTGTGTGTGTGTGTGTGTGTGTGTGTGTGTGAGAGAGTAAGGCGGGCTGCAGCAAAAATGGGGTTGCGGTGGGGCTGAGGCGGAGTGATGAGGGAGGGGTGAAAGGGTTCTCTTATCAGGGTGTTTGTTGACGTAGCTCCCAGGGCTGTGCTTATACCTCTCCCGAGCCGCCATCCTCCCCTACCGCTGCTTGTCTACCCCAGGCCTCCGCTCCCCCCCCCCTTTTTTTTTTTTACTTATTTTCACTTATAGGGTAGATAATCCTCCTCATACAAAAGCATGTCATCTCTAACACATAATGAAGCATCTTGCTGGCATCCCCGTTCAGTGCTGAGCCATTCCAGGCTACCTATGTCCACTTACTCTTTCTGCGTGCTCTTCCTCTCAACAAGTAAGCTTCAAAATAACAAACACTGGTACACTGCAGTGTCTGGAGCCGCTCTCTGTTCGCACCCCATCATTCCCTGCAAACGGGGCGACTGTTTTATAATTTTCTAAACCTCTGTCCTCAAACTTTCTTCCCTCCCATCACATCAGTGTGCTTCTGGTGAATAATACAAGCATCTTAGTATTCTGATACTGTGTAATACTAAGATGCTTCCTGAGCAAAGAGAAAGAAAATGTTAATTTGTTTCGTTGCATAGTGCTACCGTGATTAGCCGAACTACAGTTTAATGGACGTTAGCTGTATACATGGTTGGGTAGTCAATACAGAACCCAATCACCTGTCCACTTCTATACCGCTAGTATTTAAAATGGCACCTACGGAATTGCAGGGATTGTTCACCTGTAACAAACTGAGTCTGACAATCGATCTCGAAACCTGGGGAAGAAGCCATATTTATCATACGCGTCACGGTGAGACACAATGGAAATGATCGAGGCAAAAAACAATATTACGTTAACCCGAACTTCAACGTGCAACCTCGCACGAAAGATTGTGCAGGTTTACATTTATCCTTCGATTTCCCTAGACTCCTAGAGTAACGACAGTCAGGGGACCTCTTGTGCCCTTCGCGCGAGCACACACACACACACACACACACACACACACACACACACACACACACACACACACACACACATTTTCTGGCAAAACATTTAAGCCAAATAACTAGTTGAGATGCATATAAAAACTGACCGACAACATAAGATAAATAAGGAAATAAAATAATCTGAACAACGCAATATTCAAATCACCTTCAGAACCTGTTCAGGCACACCGCGGCTTCCCTCAACACGAGAACAAGAACAGATGTATACACGGTCTGATAGAGATGGATAAGTAGACATGAAAAGATGGAGACTCTGACGGATGGCCAAGAGGAGTCTGGCTTCCTGTCTTCCCGCCTTCCATGACGTCATCCTTGCGAGACAAGAATGTAACGTTTTCACAAGGATCAAATGGAGGCTGTGGAGTAAACTGTTCTAGTTACGTGTTTAAGGTTCTAGGACAACAGACTTTGTGGTGAAGCATATCAGTAAAGTTGATCACTGGATGCAGAAGTAACTTGCTGAGTCCTGCAACGCGCCTTCTTCCTTGGCTCTCTCCATTCGCACCCCGAACACCTTTCTTTCCTTCTCTCCCCATCACCAGTTCCTCTCTCTCATCACTTTCCACCAACACACATTCCCGCTTATCTTTCCTTCTCTCCCTTCCCTAGCCATGCGCCACCCCACCTCTCATCTTTCCTTCTTCCTCTGTCTAGTGTCTACGTCCTTCCACCATTCCTTCTTTTCTCTTATCCACATCCAATCCCCCCACACACACACATACACATAAAAAAAAAAAATCATTCTCCCCCAACTTCTGTATACCTGCATCTCAACACCCTTATCCTTCACTTGACTCCACACCAATACCATCACGCCTACCAGTGCCACCATACTCATCACAAAAGATCTGGACACCACCCTTCCCGGCCACACGTCTCCCCACTAATATGAAAACTACCACCAGTAGCACCACCACTACTTACCACAAACCTACTACCGCCCCAACCACCAAAACCATACCTCCACATCACCACCACCGACACCAACACCTCCACAAGAACAGGAATAATAACAATCATCAACACAACGACCACCACCCCCCCAAAAACTACCACCAAAGAGAAGGAAGGAAGGAAGGATATAAAATGACTGGGGTACGGAGGGTATACGTGGAGACAGGAAGTGGACTGCAAGAAATTAAGGAATCTAAATTCTAAGCAAGGCTGCAACAAGAGTAAACTTAATGGGATAAAATTTAATGTTGTCGCCCAAACTCCTGTAGGGATGAAGAATGATGGAACTGAACAAACGGAGGAAAGGAAAGACGAAGAGAGAGGAGGGGAGGGAATGGGAAGAGGAACACGAATCAAGAGGTCGAAAGGTTGAAGAAACTCGTGTGTGGGAAAAAATAGTTGAATTAAGGGGGACGCACGAAATAAGCGAAAGAGCGATGAAAGGAAGGAAAAGGTCATGAGCAGATAAAAATGTGAATACACCAAAGTAAAAGAAAACTAACAGGTAAGAAAGAGGAGAGATCAAGAGAAGGGGAACACATCAAAAGAAGGGAGAGTGGCAAAAAGATCACTTAAATAACATAATCAAGATACGAAAAATATGCTGCTGAAGGAGGATCGCGGATAAAGTGTGTGATGCAGATTCAGTGCGGCGAGGTGAGCAGTGGACACATGCGGTAGAAGGCATCATTCAGCCATGATAAAGAGAAGGGATGACCAGACACAAGTGCAGGGGAGGACTGAGGGATAAAGGATATTGAATGGAGAGGCTGAGGAGTAGAAGGCCCAAACGTTGCTAACAGCTCATTAGCTCCTGATTAATTATGTTCAATAGGTGTTGCAGTGTGGACTCCCGGGGTGTCTTCTTCAGGAGACGGTGGCCATCCGGGAAGGGCTGTGCCACACCCCACGTAAAAAAGGTAGTAAACTCAGATTCACTCTCCGAGTTGCAGGTGCTCTACGGCGGCAACACAAGGGTCAGCATGATGATAATCTCCGTCCTCCTTCAGGCAGGAAGACTTCCCTCCCAGGGCAAGTCTATCCTACTACACTAGGATAAGCCGCCTACGCCTCAGGTTCCCGATCTACGAGCCCATACACCTGTTGCGTGTCCCCATTAGCATATTCCCTGCCGTAGCCTACCACAAACTTGAATACCCGGTAACCACACCGCTCCACCCACCTGGTACACCTGTCCCCTAAGACGCAGAAATGGCATGGCAGCTGGTTGCAGAGAAAGATGCCGCGACCTAAGGTAACACAAAACATGGTAAGTTGTTCGCGACAACCCTTCACCACGCTAATAACTTAACACACAAGAAAACATTCTGACGAGCACCCATCATAGGCCTTGTTCCTCAAGAAGGACGGCGATAATCACCATCAGTGAGGCGCAGCGACGCACAGACTCGAGGCTGTCAATACGTAATCGCCACCAATTAGTCATCCACCAGAGAGCGTCACACAGCGACGCCGCAGCCTGCTGCTGGCAAGGTAGCCAGTTTCAGCAGTGGCAAAGGACTGCCGCATTAGCTAAGCTGCAAGCCATCGATAACAGTATCATTTATCTTCCCGACACCCTGACATGACCCTGACAGGCAATCAGTTTCCACCTGGGAAGCTGGCAGACAATGTTGCCAACCAGTAAGTCATTTTCATTTCAGCAGGAATTAGAAGACTCCAGACTGGAGGCCGCAGAACGCTTAACCTCAGACCTTGCTATCATTTCCGATTGGGGCAGAAGGAACCTTGTGTCCTTCAGTGCCTCAAAAACCCAATTTCTCCACCTATCAACTCGACACAATCTTCCAAAAAACCTATCCTCTATTCTTCGACAACAATCAGCTGTCACCATCTTCAATACTAAACATCCTCGCTTTATCCTTAACTCAAAATCTTAACCGGAAACTTCACATCTCTCTCGCTACATCAGCTTCCTCGAGGTTGGGCGTTCTGTATCGTCTCCGCCAGTTCTTCTCCCCCGCACAATTGCTACCCATATACAGGGGCCTTGTCCGCCCTCGTATGGAGTATGCATCTCACGTGTGGGGGGGCTCCACTCACACAGCCCTCTTGGACAGAGTGGAATCTAAGGCTCTTCGTCTCATCAGCTCTCCTCCTCCTACTGACAGTCTTCTACCTCTTAAATTCCGCCGCCATGTTGCCTCTTTTTCTATCTTCTATCGATATTTTTACGCTGACTGCTCTTCTGAACTTGCTAACTGCATGCCTCCCCCCTCCCGCGGCCTCGCCGCACACGACTTTTTACTCAAGTTCATCTCTTTTACTGTACAAATCAATTACGCACGAGTTAACCAGCATCTTCACTCTTTCATCCCTCACGCAGGTAAACTCTGGAACAATTTTCCTTCATCTGTATTTCCTCCTGCCTACGACTTGAACTCTTTCAAGAGGAGGGTATCAGGACACCTCTCCTCCCGAAATTGACCTCTCTTTCGGCCACTCATCTGAACGCTTTTTACAGGAGCAGCGAGTAGCGGGCTTTTTTTTTTTCATTATTATTTCCTTTTTTTTTTTTTTTGCCCTTGAGCTGTTTCCTCTGCTGTAAAAAAAAATACTTATACGGTGTTTCTTATGAAATACGCAACTCGTACCGGGGTGGTGATGGGGTGCGGGGCGAGGGTGGGGGGACAGGAGGCGCAGATGGTCCGCCCAACACATGGTTGGGACTCCTGACACCCCGACTCCCCGCCGAAGCGTCCACAGTTTTTACGAAGGACCTAAGAACCACGGAGAAAACTTCCCCTTCTCACGTTGCTACTAATGCCCCTGCGATCTTTCATGACCCTCCTCTCCTCCCTCCATCCAGATACCCTGCGATACCCTTCCACCGCTACTTGAAGTCCGTGACACCATAACGCCCATACATCTGCCCATTCCTCTGGCACGCACTCCCTAAGGGTTACAACTCACAGCACTAAACAGTCCGCCAGCCCAGTGTGATATAACAAATAGACATGGCATGTTTGAGGTGGATATATTTAAAGTTACATTAAGAACCACTAGCAGTCATCCTCCATCACCTGCGGCATGATGCCAAGTGTTCTTGAGGCGGGGATAGCCAGCAGGATGGGGTCGTTCTTATGCCTCGACCACCACCATGTCGACCGCCATAGCCACCGCAGACCAAACCCTCGACACCACAACACAGTCTGCCGCGAGTAACACTACGCCCCTGAACCACCACCTAGTAACCGTACAGCTACATGATCTACCACACCTCCGACCGCTGCCAACAAAACCAAGCCATACATCTGTGTAACTGTAACACACACACACACACACACACACACACACACACACACACACACACACACACACACACACCACTCCGTGGCGCAACTGGTAGAGCGCTGCGCTGCCAGGCTTCACGGTCTGACAGGGCGGCGGTTCGAGCCCGCTCAGGCCGGATTCTTTCCGTTGACTAGGAATGGTTACTGTCCTCCCTTGAGCAAGGGGGATGGGGTGTGTAGTGAGTGAGGTCCTGACAGTACCCATAGATCGACGATAAAGAGCACTTGCTCGTGTCGGGAGGGTACCTGCTGGCGATTACGAGTCCAACACGTGATCAGGCCGTGGTGAAATACACACACACAGTCTCTCTCTCTCTCTCTCTCTCTCTCTCTCTCTCTCTCTCTCTCTCTCTCTCTCTCTCTCTCCAGTTTTGCCGCACCCTGTCACCCACGAACACATGTCAGCACTAGTACAACCTTGCCCTGTTGGGGCACAACCTGATCCACGGATATGAACGAAACTGTTCAGGCTTAAGGAAGGAAGGCGTCACGTACGACAAGCTACAGGTGTGCAATTAAACTGAGGTATAATATAACGTTATTACACACACACACACACACACACACACACACACACACACAACACACAGAGAGAGAGAGAGAGAGAGAGAGAGAGAGAGAGAGAGAGAGAGAGAGAGAGAGAGAGAGAATTATTGTTGTTGCTATGCTATGTCTGTTATGTCTCTCTCTCTGTGTGTGTGTGTGTGTCAATCCATGTGTCTAGCAGTCTCACCCACCCTCTGACAACAATACAACGACACAAACATAATCATCACAAGAGGACTTCAATAACCGTAATAACTTTCTATTTGCTCTCAAGTGCGGGTGGGTCGAGACTCCATCAACAGCTGTCCACCGTGGTTGCTTTGCTGTGCGCGTCTCGTTAGAAGGTTCTCATGACTTTATTCTTAACTTGTTTCTCCTGCAATACAACTAAAGAGATCATTCACTTGGGCTGGGCGCGGTTGAAGTTCTGTAGAGTATGAGCCGTCCACAACGTTCCCAACATATGCTACCATCAGTGCCCCCCCCTTGCCCCCTTGAGGTAGAGAAGAGATGGCGTTGACAAGCTACGACATATAAGTTGGTATCATAACACTCTCGTTTCTCATTTCAACTATATCTAAAGGTCAAAGAGGGGGTCAGTCGGGTTCTAATGAGTGTTTCTTCAGGTTCATGGTACTCACACTACCACCAGGGTCATAAAACTACCCCTGGAAATGCCCACAACTCCTACGAAAGCCTTGTCAAATATGTGTTCTTGGGTGGCGTATATCTAGCAATAAGACCCATAGCATTGTGGTAGTAAATAGGTAATGTCTTTTGGGGAACAACGCATTCGGATAAGAGTGCCCGACTGTCATCATACACCAGGTTGCCAAGTCCGACGCCCATACTGGTGAGGGGACAGCTTCCCATTGTCCTTTCTTCCTACTCTTCGTATTCCTTCCCCTCCACGTCTTCTTCACACAGTGTTATTTGCCAGCGTCTGCGTGAACCTTTGGCTGGTATTACAAGACAGTTTCGCTTTTCACATCAGCAATTTCTAAAAGTCAAAGAGGGGATCAATCGGGGTCTAATGAGTGTTTGTTTTAGGTTCATGTTACAGAAGAAGGGTCAAACTACCACCAGGGTCATAAAACTACTCCTGGAAATGCCCACAGCTCCCACGAAAGCCTTGTCAAATATGTGTTCTTGGGCGGCGAAATGTCTTATGATACGACCCTTTGAGTTTTATCAGTAGCCAAGGAGAATAATCAAGGCCACGCATCATTGCCTCACTGGTGGTGGTGGTGCGGCCCTGGAATGTGTTAGTAATTCAATGTTGATGCATTTTCTTGCTTACTGTCTATCCGTCATGGCCCAGAGCAATAAAACTTCAAGAAAAAAGTCTTATCCCATTCGTTTCGGTTACTCATTCTGGGAAGTGTCTGTCAGGTTTGATCTTTCATTCATCTATTATTCACCGCCTATCCTCCACCCCCTCTCTTTACACACACACACACACACACACACACACACCTTACTCCACCACTTCCCCGTCAAGCGATCACGTTACGCCATTCATCAGTGGCAGTAGTTCCCTTGATATGACCAGTCCCAACACTCCCATTTGTCTCGTTATTCTCTCTCTCTCTCTCTCTCTCTCTCTCTCTCTCTCTCTCTCTCTCTCTCTCTCTCTCTCTCATCAGCAAGACCATTTTCTTGTGATTCGTCTCGTTTTAGGGACCATGTTGAACGCAGAAATAGAATCTCATGGCTCTGTAACACAGAATTTCGTTTGTTTACTCTGATCCTCGTGAGTGTGTTTCAGCTGTCGTGTGACGCTCTTCCCAGCCTCCGTTTCCTCGGGCAGGCAGCTGGGAGAGTTCACGGTAGCGTAGGGGAGCGTTGGGGCTGGGACAGTGGCGGTGACATGTCGGCGAGATCTTGTTTCACGGAGACAATGTGGCCGGGAAACTCTTTCTCTCCAGCCCTTTGTCTGCACATCGTAGTATTTCGGCCGTCACGTCCAGACCGCCTTGCCTCGCCTCTACAGCCGCCTCAAACATTTCACGTCCTAAGAGTGCCACACTCATTGTCAGTCTGCCATGCTTAATCCCAACACTATAAATTGTTTCCCAACGTTTTATTTTCCCATAAGATGAGGTGGTCACCACAATATCTGCTGTTGCTGCTGGTTCTTTCCACTGTCACTAGTGTTATGTTATTATTCCACACGCAATCCCTTTACTAACATGCTACATCAAAGTTAGAATAACCAGACCTTTTTTTCCAATTTGAGGTAAGACCAGATTCTCTATATAGCCCTGCATGAACGTGTTATTACATCAGTAACATCAACAAAGTTATTGGTTACCATCGCTACTCCTACCACCTCCATCCGTATCTCTCTCTCTCTCTCTCTCTCTCTCTCTCTCTCTCTCTCTCTCTCTCTCTCTCTCTCTCTCTCTCCATGACATTCAAGACGCTGCCACTGTCGCCGCCACTCTCCTTACCAACCACGGTATTACGTTTCCATCCACCCACCCTCATTCCTGAAACACGAGGAGGTGCAAGTGAAGTACGGGGCTGAGCATCCCCCCCCCTCTCTCTCTCTCTCTCTCTCTCTCTCTCTCTCTCTCTCTCTCTCTCTCTCTCTCTCTCTCTCTCTCTCAGCATTTGTTTCGTTTGTACAAGTTTCTCTACCACGAATAATGAAGTCTCGGGTTCTGAAGCGATTCTTCTAAACCATTCATGTGAGCACCACCTGGCTGCCCGTGCAACTCACGCGTAAAGTGTGTGCATATATGAGCTCATCTCACTAACTGGAGCCCAAAGTCCTTTCCTAGGTACTTAAATCAACTTTATCCCGACGTAACTTTATCCACGTGTCACACTCGCTGCAGGTGCTGTGTACTGGTGACGCGTCTGTGTCCACTGGCTGCAGCGCTTGCTTATTGCAGACCAACCACACACTAATGGCTGCACCGACTACTTGGACTCAGTACAAATGATTTAGAGCCTACCTAATTTCGTGTAGTAACTGAAGCACCGAAGTACTGCCATTGTTCTCATCTGTACTTTGTCCCGGTCAGTCCGTCTCACGCTCTTGCCCACACTCATAAAGTGGCCCTCCCTCCATCCCTCCCAGCTCCTCTCCTCGCCCCGCCCCACCACGCCACACACTCGACACGTGATGCTCCTCCTAGCCTAAGGACTGCGTGACAAGTGCACAAACAAAGCGAGTGATACGTCCTATAGTCTTGAATGAGGGGATGTGAGCGTTTTACGGTTTGAGTTTACCTTAGTTACGTCACTGGGAAACAAACTGTGCAGCTCGACTCGAGATGGCCAGCAGGCACGATGCAATGTGATACATTAGAAATTTGCCAGTGCTCTCCAGCGTCCACTGACATGAGCCTGGTCACTTGCTTCACGGCTAAAGCTGCAAGAGGATAATAAGGGATGATGAAGATGCGTTGTCGGCTGCTCACTCTGGCGACATAAACACCACGACCACTCGCTAAGGTCCTCAACTCATCAGATCCCTCCCAGCCTTCTCCCTTACCCCGTCCTCAGCACTCTGATTTTCATCTCCAACGGAAAGGCAACGAGGAAGGACGAATGAGTTAGCTACGCAGCAGCGCGTGAAACAAGTGTAATGAGCAGAGACGCGAGGATCAGGATGCATAAAAAAAAAAATAAAAAAAATCAAATACTTCAGATGGCAAATGGATAATTTTGGAATGGCAAAATTCATGCATCACAGCGTGGGTGATCACAGGCGTCGGGCGGCTCAAAGATGCGCGAGGTAAGCAACGCGTAAGAAAGTGCAGCTTCAGGAAAGGAACAAATCTTGTCGCGGGAGGGTGTGGCATCCCGTGTTCCCATGGCTTCTCTAGGATGCCCAGTGTCAGGCGCACACTCACTCTCCCTCCCTCCCTAACCCCTCTCCTCTCTCCACTTTCCCACTACAGTGTATTATTTGTTTCTTTGTGCTAGTTCGTAAGAAATCACTGAACTAGTCTTTTCTACTCTATCACCAAAATGTAAATACTTGTCCACTTTTGCTGTGATCGATGATGGAGGCATAAATCCATTTCAGCTGCTTTCTTGACAATGTCTCAAAAAATCACTGTGCCGCGGCCACTGCAACACCAGCTAGATATCTTCAGTATGAGGTGTGTTACTCAAGTTCTTATGCTAACATGTGACAACTTTTACCTCACGTCGCTTATCAGCATGGGACACAGTATCTTGCTTAAACATCGCAATAACAGTGCACTGAGCGCACACCCACTCATCCACACACACACACACACACACACACACACGATTCAATGCTCAGCACGCTTGCCTCATAATCGAGAGGTCTTTGGTTCGATTCCCAGGCGGAGTAGAAACAAATGGGAAGTGTCCTTCAATCCGTGCCTCTGTCCACTTAGTAGTGAGTGTTAGGGGGTTGTGTCCCACTTCCCGGGCGTGTATGGATGTGATGTGTGGTTCTAACTATACCCAAAAATCCGTTACCTGAGCTGCAAGCTCTTTCGGCGAGGATACTCGCTGGTGATGGTGAGCCCAGCGCGTGATCAGATCATGATGACACACACACACACACACACACACACACACACACACACACACGTCAATATCGGCTCACGCGCCTCTCACTCCATGCTGTACAAGCCTAGCTATATTTCACATCAGATGATGACGATGAAACACACAATGGCACTACTTAGCAATTACTTCGGTTTAGTATTCACGAAAGAGATCGATGACAAAACTGGAGTCTCAGTGCAATCGAATAATGTCTGCATGAAAGGTAACTGCCCCTAAACGGAGCCAGTGAGGCATATCCAGTGTCTGCAGCAGTTACATGCGGTAGGAGTAACCAAGAGTGATATTGACCACACAGTATAAGAAATCGAATGATACTGAAAAAATAATTTGTAGGTGAACGCAAACAGAAACACCCACACCTTACGGCAAAATTAAGACGATTACGACAAGCATCCCCTCCTCGCCCCCTCTCTCTCCCACACACAAGCATGAGGCGACTCAGCACAGTTACACACCTAAACGCGTCCCTCCAAGACCCGTTAACTTTATTTACAGCGTTGAATTGCTTTGTGAAAGTTTTGGGGAATTCGTCTTCCTCCCACTACCTTTCCATGTTCCTACAACTATCTCTTTCAAGCTGTAAGTATTAAGACAACTTGAGTGATTTCTTCTTTTTGCATCCTTTCTAGCACCATCACACTGCATTTTTTCTTTATTGAGGCCTGGGCTGTCTTCTTTAGCCCTAAATAATACAATAAAGAGTATACAAACATGGCCAGATAAAGCAGCACGGGGAGGCCTCGCAAGGAACAGGCGCGATGCCAGGGCTCGGCTGCTCTTGTGCTGAGCCATTAGTGTTTTTGCTAACCTGCTCACCTTCCTCGGAGGACGTAAATTCAAACAAAGGAACGGTAAAGCGAGAGCAAGAGGCTGCATACCCAAACACATGACTGTTCACGTCCGTCGATTTAAATGTTGCACGCTATGATTGAACGGTAAAACTTTAATAAGGAGAAAAGTGAGTAACAGCACCTGGCTGACAACAAATTAAACAGGAACAAAACTAGGTAAGTCTTGCAAGTTTTTTTCCTTTAAGAGCTAGACATATTTCTCTCTCTCTCTCTCTCTCTCTCTCTCTCTCTCTCTCTCTCTCTCTCTCTCTCTCTCTCTCTCTCTCTCTCTCTCTCTCTCTCTCTCCTCAGGCGGGTTTCGTGGAGTCACATGCGAATATATATATATATATATATATATATATATATATATATATATATATCTCTATATATATATATATATATATATATATATCACACACACACACACACACACACCAAAGCTATCAGCTATAAACAACACGAGACGAAGGACGCTGAGAGGCTGTCTTTGTGATTCTACATCAACAAATCAGCTCCACGCGTAGGTTCAAGTATTTTTCAGAAGTGTATTTAAATCATGGAGAATGAACTTCATCCTCATTCCCATACAAGATATATGATTATTAGTTCTACAGTGCAGTGTCCTTTTCCTTTTACGTCGATAATACGAGAACTCTCCACATACACCAGCAGAAGTCAAGCATGTAGTCACTACCACCATCCTCGGAGATGTACTTTCCTTGAGCCTGTGCTGTCCCATCGACTGCCGTCACTTTGTTGGCACTCAATATGTGTTAGTCTTATCGCTAATAACTTTCCTTTTTCGGAATGCACACTTGACACTGAGCCTTCTGCGTGTATATGACCAAACAACCACTGCACCTTTTCCAATTGTGCTTTTCATACGATCACAAAAATATACTTAACAAGACAATCATTTTCGGAAGTTTCTGAGGGAACATTACCTCCCATGCTGCACATACGAGGGTAATTGGTCTTTTCCTCACACTCTACTATGTTTGATCATTTCCAAGATCACTTAATCTCCGGGCTACATCACGGTTATTTCCATCACTTGTGTGGGAGGATGCAATTTACCCTCGATGAGACACTTAACTACGAGGTCACTTCATTCCTGCCTGGCGACGTAAACAGACGCACATGACCACATCCACTGTTGCAATCACCGCCGTTCACTGCCGGCTGCCAGGCAAATGCACGTTTTCATTCACACGATTCATCTAGGCATCGATATTTGACTTCCATTATGACTCTTGATTGTTAAATGTCTAAATCTGTGTGACATTTAGGGCCATCACCTTTTAATAATCTTGGAATCGAAGTACACTGCTACCTCCTCACGCCACACTGGTCCCAGACAGACTGAGGGGCAGGCGAGCCAGGCAGCAGGGCAGCGCCGCGGTCTAGCGGGCCTTGGCGCTGCCTTCCCACGCGGCCAGGCAGCATCCAAGGTGTCAGTTAACCATTTCTTGCAACTATTATTTACGGTTCTGCCCGAAAGCATCACACAATTCTTTGAAACATATATTAACTAGGGGTGACTGGTACTCGGTCAGGCTTTAGTTTTATTTTCACTGGCATAACAACACTTCCTTGCACGCGTCTCAGGTGAAAGCTCTCCATCACATGGGGAAAGTTGACAGAAATCATCATGCATCATCGTTTTGCATTAAACATGGACATTGGGGAAATTTCAGAGGGGTACGCGTGTCCTTCCTTAACATCTATCGCCAGCACGGGAAGCAAGGTGGGCATTGGGTAGCAGGTGTTTGATGTAAGCTGGCGGGAGGGCGGGCGATCAGCCGTCTTCAGCGACCAAGGAAGCAGTAACTTTTGTACACTTTTAAAAGATGGTTATGTAGAGCTAACACACACACACACACACAACGCTAGAGTGCAGGAGTGCAGTAGTTGGCGCGCTCGTCTTACAACAGAGGTCCCAGGTACGATTCCCGGACCGAATGGAAATGGATGGGCAGTCTTCTGTTATCCGTGCCCCTGACGTACCCATAGATCAGTCGCCATGCAGCTCCAAGCTCATTCGGGAAGGGTACTGCCTGACGACTGCAAGTTCAGCACGTGATGAGACCCTGGGGCAATAACACACACAGGAGGGTTCGTGTGCTCGCCATGTTTACAGGCTGCGCGTTGCTATCAGCTTGACATCAACTCACCGTTCCATTCGAGATAACATCACCAGTGACAGCAGCAGCGTTCCCTACGCACACACACACACACACACACACACACACACACACACACACACACACACAAACTGTCTATATACAATTCTCGAAAGCTATATCTAGATTAACACTAAATGAGTATGGAATATATAGAACACCCGAAGTAGTCTTAAGTATTATAAAGATTACACACTTATCTGAGGCAGCTCAGGGGCACAAAAAAAGTAAACATTAATAAAAAAAAGCCCGCTACTCGCTGCTCCTAAAAAAGAATCAAAAGAGGTGGCCGAAAGAGAGGTCAATTTCGGGAGGAGAGGTGTCCTGATACCCTTCTCTTGAAAGCGTTCAAGTCGTAGGCAGGAAGACTGTTCCAGAGTTTATCAGCGTGAGGGATGAAAGAGTGAAGATGCTGGTTAACTCTTGCATAAGGGGTTTGGACAGTATAGGGATGAGCATGAGTGGAAAGTCGTGTGCCGCGGGGCCGCGGGAGGGGGGGAGGCATGCAGTTAGCAAGTTCAGAAGACCAGTCAGCGTGGAAATATCGATAGAAGATAGAAAGAGAGGCAACATCGCGACGGAATTTAAGAGGTAGAAGAAGATCAGTAGGAGGAGGAGAGGTGATGAGACGAAGAGCCTTAGACTCTACTCTGTCCAGAAGAGCTGTGTGAGTGGAGCCCCCCCACACGTGAGATGCATACTCCATACGAGGGCGGACAAGGCCCCTGTATATGGATAGCAACTGCGCGGGGGAGAAGAACTGGCGGAGACGATACAGAACGCCCAACCTCGAGGAAGCTGATTTAGCGAGAGAGGAGATGTGAAGTTTCCAGTAGAGATTTTGAGTAAAGGATAGACCGATGATGTTTAGTGTTGAAGTTGGTGATAGCTGAGTGTTGTCGAAGAATAGGGGATAGGTGTTTGGAAGATTGTGTCGAGTTGATAGGTGGAGAAATTCAGTTTTTGAGGCATTGAAGGACACAAGGTTCCTTCTGCTCCAGTCGGAAATGATAGCAAGTTCTGAGGTTAAGCGTTCTGCAGCCTCCAGTCTGCAGTCGTGTACTTCCTGTTAAGAGGGTCTTCTATTGAAAGAAGTTGAATAATACAGAGTTGAGTCGTCGGGGTATGAGTGGACAGGACAGTTTGTTATGGAAAGAAGATCATTGATGAATAACATGAAGAGAATGGGTGATAGGACAGAGCCCTGTGGAGCACCACTGTTGATAGGTTTATGGGAAGAACAGTGACCGTCTACCACCGCAGAGATAGAACGGCCGGAAAGGAAACTGGAGATAAAGGAACAGAGAGAGGGATAGAATCCGAAGGAGGGCAGTTTAGAAAGGAAAGATTTGTGCCAGACTCTATCGAAGGCTTTCGATATGTCTAGCGCAACAGAGAAAGTTTCACCGAAACGGCTAAGAGAGGATGACCATGAGTCAGTTAAGAGAGCAAGAAGATCGCCAGTAGAACGCCCCTTGCGGAACCCATACTGGCGATCAGATAGAAGGTTAGAAGTGGAAAGGTGCTTTTGACTCTTCCGGTTAAGGATTGATTCAAAAGCTTTGGATAGACAGGAAAGTAAAGCTATAGTGCGGTAGTTTGAGGGATTGGAACGGTCACCCTTCTTAGGCACAGGCTGTACAAAGGCATACTTCCAGCAAGAAGGAAAGGTAGATGTTGACAGGCAGAGACGAAAGAGTTTGACCAGGCAGGGTGTCAGCACGGAAGCACAGTTTTTAAGGACAATAGGAGGCACTCCATCAGGTCCATAAGCCTTCTGAGAGTTGAGGCCAGAGAGGGCATAGAAAACATCATTAGGAAGAATCTTTATAACAGGCATAAAGGACCCATTAGTTTTTACCCTTAGCTTCTTGTCACTTTTCCACCAACAGCTCTGTCACTGCTGCTCCTTTCCACAATTTCTCTCTCTCTCTCTCTCTCTCTCTCTCTCTCTCTCTCTCTCTCTCTCTCTCTCTCTCTCTCTCTCTCTCTCTCTCTCTCTCTCTCTCTCTCTCTCTCTCTCTCTCTCTCTCTCCACCTTCACTACCCCTACACCAGCACTACTATTCATTTCACGTGCCCTCAAAAGTCACCACTGTTACCTTCGTTTTTCAGGACATCAACACAATTCGCTACGCTCTCCATCAGTGTCTGTCACCGTCACCACCACCAGTCTACCACAACACAATCTTTACTATCACCCTCAAAACCACCACCGCCACCACCACCACCCTTATCGTGTCCAGCCCTACTGTCACCATCACGTTATTCTACTATTCTCATCGTTCACCAGGAGTCGCCGCCAAGCCTGCACGACCCAGGTATAGCCAGCCATGCATACTTTTCTTTATAATGCATACTTGTCCCCAGTCTTCAACACCTGGTCATGTACGATAGGCAACAAATGGCTACAGTGTGTGTGTGTGTGTGTGTGTGTGTGTGTGTGTGTGTGTGTGTGTGTGTGTGTGTGTGTGTGTGTGTGTGTGTGTGTGTGTGTGTGTGTGTGTGTGTGTGTACGAGAGATTTCTCTCTGGCGTTCTCCAGTATGATATATACCCCTTTCGCTGGAGTGTTGATTCAACGTGATAAATGACACTCTGAACCCCAACTAAAACACACTGAAGTAACGACTCTTCGTGACAGAGTAAATGATTGCAGGAAGAACGTATCACCGTCTACCTAATTTTCCTCACCTGCCATCCCACTGCCCAACACATTCCAATCCTCTACCGAACACCTGCGACCACTCCTCCTAACACAGCGCAACACACCATGAACATGTTTGCAGGTGGGGGAAGAGGGCGGAAGAACAGTGATGTCATGGTTACGTATAACGTCCTCATTTACGTGTCTAATTGGCCATTGAGAACCCACGACAAAAGCGAATCACATATAGATAATGCACAGAGGAAGTACGCTGCATCGACCCTGATGAATTCTTGCCAAACAACAAGCACCTAACCAGCAAGCCGGCCCGCTAGTCAAGGTATGCATGCAGTTATCTGCTTCCTTAAAAACGCACCAGACTCCCCGGTCATGAACTCTGCTCCACCACTTGCACAACCGCTGGCAGGGCCCAGACAGCATCCTAAATAGGAAGGTGGGTGCCCGGATCGTCTGTGCAAGGCGGCAGCGCTTTTTATGCCCTGGTGGAGTCACTTTAATAGGAGTCACCATAAACGAATCACATCTCTATATCGGTGGCGCTTTGGCCATTATTATATTGTATGCATAATAATAACGCTTGCTAGTAAATGTCGGTATTAACAAAATATTTTCAACTGTATATCTATTAAACTCTGTAGTCACTTATCTACATAGCCTGCATCTGCTGGCTACTCCATGGACAGCGATAGTTGATAATGAACACCTGCCATACTCCCGCCATAAGGACCGCTTTGTGACAATCATCAACTTAAACTTGTACGCATCACAGAGGTAGTTTAAGGTGAACTGATAACCTTGCCCCGTTAACCAAGTTTCTAAGAAGAAATTCAAAATATATATGTTTGAGAGAGACAAAACGTTCCTTCAAGCAATATTGGCAAACGTAACTACTAATTTTATGAAAGTCTACATCCGTTGTGTTTTGTGTAACTTTTCTTGTTTTTATTGTGTGTGCGCGCGCGCATTCCCATGCGGGTTCATAGTACTCTTGGACTCTTGAAGTGTACTTTTGGTGTGCCCCTGCCAGTACTCTCACGAGCAGAATTCTTTTTCAAAGTGCCGCATTTTTTCCTTGTTTGCTTGGTTCTTGCTGCTCCCCGGTGCTCCACTTGACTGGAATCGCATTTCAATATAAGGCACGAGTTTAATTTTTCGCCGTTTGACTGTGACCATAAGTAGTCACTGGTGCGACTTGAATTAGGAAAGTCACGTTCACATCTTCCGTGTGCTACCTGTCTATGAACGAACATTTCACAGATCTGCTGCGATAAGGCACGTTACCTGTATTCTAATTCTGAGCTATGAAATGCCACAAATCTATAAAAAAGGACGAAGTATAGGTTACTAAAGTGTATATTACAAATATGCTGGATGCCCGCGCCACCATTCCCCTGGCTAACTAGCACCATCAGCTTTGATAAAAGAAAAGGATACTGATGCTTCCGGCAGCATGAAGAGGATTATTTCAATTGTAATAAATGGCGACTAGCAGGGATGGAACTCGAATGTAGGGTTAAAGGCTTAGAGTTGGTGAAGAGACACTGAGTATGTGAGTTTGAAGGTCTTTAGAATCGTTAAAATATTCAGCTTTCTGACTGGTTGTCTGTTAACCCGAGTCACCTCTTCTACGTAGGCGATGGAACCCTCAATGTAAAACACTGTAACCGCCCTTACGTTGATAGTGACTTAAACGGGCTGGGTTGAGGCGGCGGCAGGGATGACAACCGTCAGCACTGGATTGACGACACCCATCGAGCCCTGACTACCTCTTACTTGGCAGCCATGTGACACACCACTGGTATGGGTCAGCGCGATGCACCACATTCCCCTTCAATATTTGGAGGGACCCAAGATGCATGTACTGTTCATATATTTGTTCCAATCCTTTTTTCTTCAATTCCCATGTGTCATAACATAATATAATATTTCAGACAGCAAATTATGTTGTTTAAGAACTCCAAAATAAGGCATTCATTACTAAGAACATATAACCAATTACCTATAGATTTAGTCTTTTTACGCTTCATGATGAGCACCCCTGGACAACCCAGTATTTTATAAATAAACTTAAAGAATCTCGAGACTTGGTCATGGAGCAGTAGCCACTCCCTTGGGACCAGGCGGCCTCCTCGCCTACCATTCAAGCTGGTTAGCCAAGCTGTGCGCGCCGCGGGACCCAGCACCGACCATCCATTACTGAGGATGGAGGGAGCAAGAAATTGGTGCGTTTGCCAAATAAGGGAGACTGTTATGCTGGCGCGACATTTCACTAATGCGTCCCCCCTGGCACCCCTTCACCGTGACGCAACACCTTCCTGCCCTCCACAACCATCCTCCGCCGCGAGCCTCAATTCCCCCACCGCCCACAGCACCTCTCACCACTCCCACAAAAAAACTCAGGACGCCAGCGTGTCACAGCTGTTTAAATCATCACCACCCAATTGGAGGAGGTTCAGCGAAAGTTCCCTGTAGTCATTTATCTGTCGTCTAAAAGTGTCGATGCTCTTTTGGAAGGAAGTTCATTATATATCAGCAGAAGCTGTAGGTGAGAGGACCAGGCACGCTTGCAACAGTACATGATCTGGTCATTAAACTGACCCGCAGCACACTCTTAAATGTGCATCCTTCATTTCAGTTTTGCCAGTTACATGGCAGACATGAATAAGGTTTTGAGATTTTTTTTAATGTAATACCATTCTGCCACATTAAAACTCAAGTATTCTCTTTAATTAATCATCATAAAGAAGCTTGAACAGGAGCAACTGAAAAGGTATTAAGTCATTATGCACTGCTAAGGTTTAGGGGACGCCTCTCAAAACTGAGGGTGATGGCACAGGTGGCAGCAGGAGGAGATAATGGGTCATTTTTAAGTCAGATTGCATGATCGGACGAAACACGGTCGGCGGCAGTGACGGTGAGCGAAAAGGGCAGTGTGAGCGTGGAAAAAGACCCATGGAAGGATGTGGATTAAAAAGATGGAGAGCGAAAAGAGGTTGGTGTCAGTGAAGGTGTACAGGTGCGGCGAGTGCTGTCGTGTGGGCGCCAGCAACAAGTGACAGGTGAGACCAAGCGGCAGGCGGAGTGGGAGGGTGGCTGTGGTCCATGGCTGCGGAGGTGAAAGTATTGGAACCTGGCACCTCGACAAAGCCCACCTGGCCACCTTATTATCAGCGGGGTGCTCAGCTGAGGGTAGCCGCTGCCAGCCTATGAACTACCTCTTATAGCCTGGAGGCCGCTGGCGGCCTGCTGCTGCAATGCTGCTGCCTTTGGCTCCAGCTGCTAGAAAACACCTCAGGAACACACACACACACACACACACACACACACACACACACACACACACACACACACACACACACACACACACACACACACACACACACACACACACACACACACACACACACACACACACACACACACACACACACACACACACACACACACACACACACACACACACACACACACACACACACACACACACACACACACACACACACACACACACACACACACACACACACACACACACACACACACACACACACACACACACACACACACACACACACACACACACACACACACACTCACAGCAACAACGACAACAAGAGAACAACAAGATGGCACCAGCAGACCATATAAATGAAAACAAGTGTTAATAGCACAAAAACTGTGCTAGATCGGCGTCGCATGACCCTCCAACACCCCCCCAACAATTTATATTATGCAACTAGGGGTCTAAAATGGAAAATGCTGAAAAGTAAAGATGTCGCCACTATAAACACTTGCCTGCGCCACAACGGGCTGGGGTCGACCATTAGGCCTACCGGCGCCACAGGCCAAGACGTAAAAAAAAGAAGAAAATAAACTGAATTTGTTTATGATGCCATGTTGTAGGGATCATCAGGGCTAACAAATGTTATTATACAAAGTCATGTCTACAATGCTTGGGTAAGCCAGGAAAACAACTTGAAGAGAACAACAAGAAAATGGACAATCTGTTGATCAGCGTCTGCGACGCCAATAAAAACAGGGCCATGAATAAATTTACTTGTAAACATGAGAGTGGCCTCCATATATAAATGAAGATATAGTGAGGAAGATAATCATATCACATTATAAGACAAACTCTAGAATATGCAGCAGCAGTTTGGAATCCCCATTCAAAAAAATATATTAAGAAGATTTAAAGAGAACAAAGGGCTGCTACGCGATGGATTCCCAGCTTAAGAGATCTAACTTGTGAGGACTGACTGGAGAAGCTGAAGCTGCCAACCCTGGAGGAGAGAAGAAGGAGAGGAGACACGATAATGCTGTATAAATGTGCCACAGGAAAGGAGAAGGTAGACGTAAAGGAATATATACCGCATGGGAAATTAACTTCAAGAGGACAAAGTAGAAAAATATTCAAGGAAAGAGGTGATAAGGATGTAAGAAAATTCAGTTTTATAAATATAGTTGTTGATCAGTGGAATGCATTACCAGATGAAGTTGTGTGTGTCAACAACATTCACAGACTTAAATAATTGTATGACAAATGGTTTAAAAATCGGGACAATATGAACCTGCTCAATCCAGTAAAAATATAATTGGGTAAGAACACACACACACACACACACACACACACACACACATATATATATATATATATATATATATATATATATATATATATATATATATATATATACATATATATATATATCTTTATATATATATATATATATATATATATATATATATATATATATATATATATATATATATATATATATATATATATATATATATATATATATATATATATATATATATATATATATATATATATATAAACCAACATTTGCAAGTCTCAGAGAGCAGCGATTAGTGTTCCCGTATTTGGTGCTGAAATTGTTAATGGATAATTAAATTAATGCTGTACCAGGTGAGAAGAGTTATGGCTCACACTCGTGCATGGCATAAATAAACAAATATAAACAAGACAAACGGTCCTCTATAAGCAGTTTGGCTCAAGTAAATGCAAATGCTCGAAGCACTGACAGTCCACCTTAACGCTTATTCAATTTGCACAGTTCACAGGACAAGCTAAAATTATTTGGCGCATAAAGGTTCAGCGTTTAAAACAAAATCCTCTATAGTACACGACGCGCCTCCCTGCGTCAAGTATCCGCCTAACGCACTGAAGGGGTATTTATGAGGAGCATCAAGTGGCCCCTTGGTGCCTACACTGGGCGCCTCACAGGGTCTGAATGGGCCGCAGAGAGCACGACTCACCCTAAACAGAAGAGCCACAGCACACTGCCGGCCGGAACAGACACCCCACACGCTGCCCCTTCGTAAAATTAATAGTACCACCAAACACTCCATAACCACATACTTGACCTCTGCTACCTGGCGAAAGTGTGGGGTCACTCAAGGACTGATAGGGACACAAGGCCTCGCTGTAGTAACCCTCGACAAGCTTGACCCTTGGATCGACACACTTCAAGGTCACGTCTCAAGCAAAAGTAAGGTGGTGCGAGGTGGACTAGGAAATGGTGATGCGTCTCTACAGATGACGAGGCCGAATAAGGGTAGTGGACGGGTCAAATGCTTTGTTAGAGGCGCGAAAAAAATTCTGTCTGGGAGGACCTGGAGGTTTCGCCAGCATAACTGAACCATTTTAGGAGTATTACAAAAAACACTTATGAAACACCGTAGAAACATATTATTAGCACACAAGGCACGTTGATTGCAACGTGTGAGACGAGGCATATAACGTAACCGCCAATGACAACACTAACGTCATCACAAGTCGCAAGTGATCATGTTCACCGATGCGTTGAGCTGTCAAACAATCGGGTGAGCCAGAAAACGAGGGGGACATAAAGGATACATTGTAGCCTCCCATCTTGGTCGTGGAGGCTCCCTGCATACCGTCGCGGAGAACGTCAGAGAGGAAAGTGCCAGCCCGGCAGTGACGGAATGAACGTCTGGCGAGCCCGGTGAGGGAGAGGAGCGCAGGTTGTCTCAAGGCCCAACTGCGAGTTGTTAGCAGCGAAGTTGATGGCTACATGCCATGACATCACTAGTGAGGACGAGGCACTACTGCAGCAATGCATAATGGTCAGTAACAGACGTTATGTAAGCAGCACCCTTATTACAGACAGTTACTGGTCCACGGTATATTTACATGTGTACCGGTCCACGACAGTTTGACGCGCAGCAGTTTTATTTTCACGGGGGAAATAGTAATGGAAGTATAAGTTACCAGTGGGCAAGGCGGAGGAGCGAGTGGGCAGCCAATGCGTCGCTGGCTTCTCCTAAGGCTGGATGTTGAAGGGCGGGGGGCGGCTGTGTGTGCAGAAAATCATTCAGAGTGGTCGTGTGACTGTGACGCACAACAAAAGACTGACAGCGGGTGAATCTGGCCCTGGCCCTTGGTAACATTATTGATACTTTTGATAGCAGTGTTGTTGTTGTTGTTGTTGCCACTGATGTTGATGTAATAATAATAATAATAATAATAATAATAATAATAATAATAAAATAATAATAGCAATAATAGTAATAATAAACTAATTATGCAATCATAATTATAATTATAATTATCATCATAATTATTAATATTAAAATTAGCAGCAGCAACAGCAGTAGTAGTAATAATAGCAGCAGGAGCTGGATAGTAGTGGTAGTATTAGTAACAGCACTTGTTACCAATCATCATCATCATCTCTACTGCTAGTAGTAGTAATAGTCTACTACTACTACTACTACTATTGTTACTGCTCTTATAATCCTCGTTCTACAATTTAACAACTTCAGTTCATCATCACAAACCGCCAAAAGCACACTGTGGCCCAGTTCGCGCAATACAGGAGTGTGTGTGTGTGTGTGTGTGTGTGTGTGTGTGTGTGTGTGTGTGTGTGTGTGTGTGTGTGTGTGTGTGTGTGTGTGTCTCTCTCTCTCTCTCTCTCTCTCTCTCTCTCTCTCTCTCTCTCTGTGTGTGTGTGTGTGTGTGTGTGTGTGTGTGTGTGTCTCTCTCTCTCTCTCTCTCTCTCTCTCTCTCTCTCTCTCTCTCTCTCTCTCTCTCTGTGTGTGTGTGTGTGTGTGTGTGTGTGTGTGTGTGTGTGTGTGTGTCTCTCTCTCTCTCTCTCTCTCTCTCTCTCTCTGTCTCTGTCTGTGTGTGTGTGTGTGTGTGTGTGTGTGTGTGTGAGAGAGAGAGAGAGAGAGAGAGAGAGAGAGAGAGAGAGAGAGAGAGAGAGAGAGACCGCTTCCCCCAGTCTTATCAATAGGTATCAACAGTGGTGGTACACACTCTGATAGTGGAGTGAGAGGAGAGACAACATCGCTTGCTGCACGCCACTTTATGAAGACTAAGAAACTAGACAAGGCCAAGGAGGAGGCTAGTCAGTCTGATAGATAGACATCTCATACTAGCACAGCTTTAGCTGGTGCTAGTGGTGCACCTACTCCACCTTTATTATATATATATATATATATATATATATATATATATATATATATATATATATATATATATATATATAGAGAGAGAGAGAGAGAGAGAGAGAGAGAGAGAGAGAGAGAGAGAGAGAGAGAGAGAGAGAGAGAGAGAGAGAGAGAGAGAGAGAGAGAGAGAGAGAGAGAGAGAGAGAGAGAGAGAGAGAGAGAGAGGTCCCAAATTTCTCGAAATTGATTAATATTTCCCCAAAATGCTTTAACAAGACGCATACCAAAAGTACCAGGTGAGCATGAATAAGGAATTGATAGCATTTTAACCAGAAATTTGTGACCACTTTTACCGTAATATTTGATAGGCCTACACTTTTACAGAAATAAAGTTTAATATAAAGGTATTAAGGTGTTTTGTATATGTAAATAAAATGAGGAGAATTATTTAATAAATATGAGAGGTCTGTAGTAAAAAAAATAATGATGAACAATAATATTTCGATGTTGCTTTTATTATCACTATTAATATCAAAATTATAACAATAAGTATCATTATTATTATTATTATTATTATTATTATTATTATTATTATTATTACTATTATTATTACCATGATTATTACTATTGTCATTATGGTTAGTATTATCATCCCCATAATTATTTTTATTTTATTTTTTGTTTGTTGTTGTTGTTGTTGTTGTTAATGATGATGGTGATGATGACAATGGTGGCGGTGTAGCGAATTTTCAAAGTCAACATCAAACTCACACACACAGAAAAAAGTCACTTCAAGAAATGTCTTCGAAACGTGCAACGATGAAGGAATATCTATACGTCGGCGAGGATCCCTTGAAGCTGAGCGTCTCATTCTTGCCCTACAGGACATGACCCAGACCATCGCCACCCTGGTTAGTTGGGAGGCGCCCTTGTCCCGACCTCACCGTGATGGGTAAGGACGTGAGAAGGTCCATAATTGCACTGTCGGACGCGAGTGGCTGCCCGGCCTCTCCTCGTGCATGATAACATGATCGAAAACTTAGGGAAGTCTGATGGCAACTTTGGTGGACGCGCTTCGAGAGTTCGTTCAACACATGCAGGGAGTCAAGCTACGATGATAAATAAAAAATAAAAAATCTCAAGATGATCAACTACTACTATGCATTTGAAATTGGATAATTGGATAATTTGGATAATTGCACCACTGGGGAACAACCAGCTTGTTTAAAAATGAGAACATGACGAGTAGCGCAACTGAGTGCACACCAGACGATAACACAGTCAGCAGGTAGCCTCTAAACCTCTGCGTGCTGGCGTTCCCAAACATCCAATTGAAATGACTCGCTCAAAGACGAAGACGAGCAGATATCCAATACCTACGGTCAATGCATATTAACAGATGAACACAGTCACCGTATGCGAGCAGCTCCAAAGCCGGACAAACGCCCATCATACGGCTCATTTTACTTTGAGGTTTGAGCGTTCAAAAGTTACTTGAGAAGACATAGTAAATATGGTGTTAAAATCAAGTTGTATATCTATATTCCGGGGAGACATTCCTTATCCACAATAGAAGTCTTTCTTCCTCTTAATGACTATGACAGAGCTTAGCAGGACGAGACGCCTAGAGGAGTAAAAAGCGAGGTGTGAAGAGACAGCGGGAGAGGGCAAGAAGTATAGAAATGTTAAAATGAGGGGCGAGATTTAAGAGGACGACATTCAGCATGTAAAACGTGAAGAAAACATGAGGTAATGTATGAGGGTGGAATAAAGGAAGAGGAAAGGATTCATTAAAGTCACGAGATGATAAAAACCAACCCAACTCAACCCTCTCCCTTGTTTAGCTGTTTTTATTTGTCTGCTTGGTAATAACCCGCTCCCCCCCCCCCCCCCTCTCTCTCTCTCTCTCTCTCTCTCTCTCTCTCTCTCTCTCTCTCTCTCTCTCTCTCTCTCTCTCTCTCTCTCTCTCTCTCTCTCTCTCTCTCTCTCTCTCTCTCTCTCTCTCTCTCTCTCCAATGAGTCGGTCAACAACTTGCAAAACAGCAGAGGTCCCGTGCCGTCTGTCCGAGTGGTACGAAGGAAGCAGATGAAGCTCGTGTGTGTGTGTGTGTGTGTGTGTGTGTGTGTGTGTGTGTGTGTGTGTGTGTGTGTGTGTGAGTGTGCGCGCGTCTTTTTTTTTTTCATGGAGGAGAGGAGTTATCAAAATTTTTCAGCGGCAACTAAGAAAATTCATGGGAGGTTTTCAAGATTACAGGTTGTGAGCACTAGAGCAAGTAATATTATTGGGTGCATAAAGGCAGCATCCACCTTTGGAATTGAATTTAGGATACGGTAAGATGAAAAATAATATAATAAATTTCTGTCATGAGCCTTGGAACCTCGGTTAGGAAGAAGTGAGGTTGAGAGGAGACATGGTGTTCCACAGAATTAAAACTAAAGCGAAGACCAAAAATGTTGAAGATATTAATGAAGAGAAAGTTGGAGAAGCTATCAAGACATCTCTTTGGATCATGTCAGGGACGTTGCTGGTTCCCTCCCCAGATGAGGACTCCGAGGATGCTTTTTTTAACTTAAATTTTCTACCATTTTTGTAAATGCCGTCATGTGCATGTACCTTGGTGTAGAAAGTAATAAAATCTGCCCTCAGAGAGCATGCTGAACTAAACTCTGGTGTTAACTAAGAGAGGGTGGGGTCACGGGAGGAGCTTTGATAAGCTTGTAGTACCCCATCGCCCCGTACATAACTCACCATGAGTAGCTAACACCCGTTTCGGTAGCTGCCTACTCCCATGCTCCGATTTACATAATATATATATATATATATATATATATATATATATATATATATATATATATATATATATATATATATATATATATGTGAATATCGCGTATAAATGTTTGCAAGCGGTATACAAATATAAATTAAGGTGTCAAACAGTAGTCTGCTTAACTAGAGAGAGAGAGAGAGAGAGAGAGAGAGAGAGAGAGAGAGAGAGAGAGAGAGAGAGAGAGAGAGAGAGAGAGAGAGAGAGAGGAGAGAGAGGTCCCCCAAATTTCGAAATTAATAAAATATTTTAACAAGACTTACACCACAAAAGTACCAAAAGTACCAGGTGAGCATATATATAATTGATACCAGAAATACCAAACCACTTATATTTACTGTAATATTTATTTTTGCTACCTACTTACAGAAAAAAAAATTTTAATAATAGGTATTAGGTAATTTTATATGTAAATAAAATGAGGAGAATTATTTAATAAATATGAGAGGTCTGTAGTAAAAAAAATAATGATGAACAATAATATTTCGATGTTGCTTTTATTATCATTATTAATATCAAAATTATAACAATAAGTAAAACTCGACACTGAAAAATCAAGCGTCTCTGTGAATAATATCACGGCAGGAGCTTAGGGCATAATGAGTACTGCTTTTAAGTTCTATAATAACGGGTCGCGGAAGGAAAAAGGCACGTAATCCAATCCATGAGAAGACAGTTACTGCCACCATACATGTTGTGAACCTTCAAGCAATCCCAAATACGAAGTTTCTGTTATCAAAATAAGGGGAAGTTAATTGTAAATCTTGTCTCGCAGAGGAGGTACAGATCTAACATACCAGGCCAGTCTTAGCATTCAGTGTGCCGGGGACACCAAACCACTTTCGCACACTAAGTCTCCTGCTACCAGGTCGGCTACCGAACGGCCGGGAGGAGCTCTACACGTCCAACTCCATCATCTCAGAATGAGGGTGTGTCAGAGAGGAATTTTCTAGCATCACTTTAAGAATCTGTGGTCATCAACTTTGCTGAGACACTGCTGCAGAACATAACGATTAAGTTACATGTGTTACATTTATATTCCAAAGGAGATTTACTTCTTAACAATTGACGCCACAAAGGTATTTTATTTCTGCACCGCCCAAGACCCACAAGTCATGACGTAACTGTTGCTGCCCGCGTGTGAGGAGTAGCGTGCACAGCACGGGGCTGGTCACACCTTGCATGCACAAACAAGGCAGCTGCAGCCCTCACTGCCACCGCCACAAGACTACTGATCACAAACCGATGTACAAACGATGCCTCTCTCAATATAGAGCCACGTTGTCAACTTAAGCTGGCGACCTCGGGGCACCACCAAGGCCTGGTGGCTCAACCACTGCTAATTTCAAACAATGACACACACACACACACACACACACACACATATTCTCTCTCTCTCTCTCTCTCTCTCGTGTGTAATTCACCTCTTGGTCTGCTGCGGGTCTCTCTCGAGACAGCCAGCCGTTCCCCTACGGAAGAGCACACAGCTCGTAGTACCGATCTTTGGGTAGGACTGAGACCACTCACACACAACACACCGCGACAACGAGGTCACAACTCCTTGCCTGACGTCGCGTACCTACTCACTGCTAGGTGAACAGGGGCTACACGTGAAAGAAGATAAACCCATTGCAACTTATCTTCACCCGGCCGGGGAATCGAACCCCGGTCCTTCTGGTTGTGAGGCAGACGCTATATCCACTGAGCTACTGGGCCGTGTGTGTGTGTGTGTGTGTGTGTGTGTGTGTGTGAGAGAGAGAGAGAGAGAGAGAGAGAGAGAGAGAGAGAGAGAGAGAGAGAGAGAGAGAGAGAGAGAGAGAGAGAGAGAGAGAGAGAGAGAGAGAGAGAGAGAGAGAGAGAGAGAGAGAGAGGGGGGGATTGAGACGAGTGTTTAAGAGTGTATAAAACTAAAGTGTTTGTGCGGTCAGGATGACTTGAACAACACTAAGGAAGGAATATTTGTGCAGAGGTAGTGTGACTTGAGAGACGCCTGGTAACAGTACTTCAAGGAGTCTCTTGCTAATTATGGACACACGGCACAACACCCTTTCGGTCCCTCAGGCCGACGGCTGCTGGCGTCTACAAGGCCCTCAACGTCTACGCGTCCACATTCAGGTTCCCGGCGTCTTCTTAGCCAAGCAGCAGATTGGTTGGAGAGTTCCCTCTGAGCTTATTGGTATCTGATTTCGATCAATCATTCTATTAATCAATCAATCAATCAATCAACTCTCTCTCTCTCTCTCTCTCTCTCTCTCTCTCTCTCTCTCTCTCTCTCTCTCTCTCTCTCTCTCTCCCGCGCGCAGAATTATAATTCAATTTGTCAATTTCGTTTTTTACAAGTGGCGATGACAAAAATCATTCACGATGATAAATTTCGATGAATCTTTTCATTTACCTAGAATATGATACGCGCTTAATGTCCATTCATCTACCTTTGAGGTAGGAGTGGACACAGTGGAATTGGTTGCATCGAGGGGTCGTGGTGGAAGTGGCCGGGTGCTGTGGGGACGGTAGGCAGTGGTCACTGTCTTCCCCTTGCTCTCTCCCATCCCGCCCCAGCCTGACTACGGCGTCATTTCTGGCCAATTTTCTTATTAAAGAGTTATTCCTCCTGGCCGTCACGCTGGGCAGGGGAAAATAAGCGGTTCGGCTCTTCACTGCCGCCCTCGCCCCATGAAAGAGTGTTCACCTTCCAAAGTCTTATCGGGCATGCGGCCGACATTATACCCTTGTCTGTCCTGTGCCTCATTACTGGCTACGATCACGTCATGTTATGAAAAGGGGATCGGGCATGTGTTTGTACCCTCTTAAAGGTTAACACCCTATCAAAAACTAGAACTCGAGACAGTTGTGCTGCCGATAAGTTAGTTTTCAGTGATTACAAGGATCATTGAAATCGGAAACAAACTAAAAGAGCTCAGTGATGGACTGGGCCATCTGGCCGGTCTAAAAATTTTGCCTTCGTCATCTGGGGCTTATTACCTCAGCACAAGTGATTCATAATTTAACAAATTCACGATCAACATACAGTGTTCGACCGCGCACGTTACCCTTTTCTCCTGACAAGCCTGCATGTCTCGCGTAGGTGATGCACAGCATACGTGATGTGACGCAGCTGTCCTAATGGTAGCACAATCTGAAGGGTGACTGAACTTGAGAATATTGGCTATATTGAGTCACTTGCAGATGGCTTCCGTGTAGTGGACCTGTAGCTGTAGATTCCACGGATCATTCTTGATAAAAATGTTGTGATCAGCCACTCACAGATTGGCACGGGTTGCAAGGGTTTGTGGTTCATGTACCGCGTTTGAAGCTGAGCGGATTCAATATATTTTCTGAGTGTTTTATCACATCGTCGCTGTGCCATGCTCCCCCATCTGGACGGCATGACAAAGGGAGGATACTTGATAAGACATTTACGACAGGGGAACTGAATGTATGGGGCAAGGAGAGGAAGGCTGCGTCGCTTACTCTTGCTCGGAGGTGGAACAGGACAGGGAGAGGGAGAACGGCATGACCCGCCTTACCTTTTCTCAGGAAGGGCCAACTGCAGCCTTCCCGTATCTGGCTATGCTGACATGAAGCGTCACATATGGAAAATTCCACAAAGTTGTAGGAAGGTTCTACCGCGTACTGCCGTTGTGTGCTGCAGACAGTGAAATTGCTAGGCCCGCGGTTTACCCGCCCAACTGGGCGGGTAAACCTACTGTTGCGTCGACACCTTGGGCGTAAAAATATCTGCCAGCCACAACCGCGGTTTTTGGGCGGGTTTTGGGATGGGATTGGGCGGGAACACAGTCCACTACCTGCCAACTTTGGTGCTGCTATGCGTTAGTTTGTTGTCAGCAGTCGTCACAGTAACACCTTATTACCTCGTTACTCATTGTGATTACCGCGTGTTGTGTGCTCTGTGTTATAACGATATTGTTGAAAATGTCAGAAGGACCGGCACATTCCGAAATAAATAAAAATCCGAAATCCACAATACTTTCGGTCCAAGGAATTTCGGATAAGGGATTCTCAACTTTTATATATATATATATATATATATATATATATATATATATATATATATATATATATATATATATATATATATATATATATATATATATATATATATATATATATATATATATATATATATATATATATATATATATATATATATATATATATATATATATATATATATATATATATATATATTTTCTTTGTCTCTACGTTTCGTACTCGAGCTGCCTCCTTTGACTCCTTTGAAGTAAGAAAAAATACTGACTGCGGAGATATATGAAGGAGCAAGAAAGTCAGAGCTTCTGCATAGCTGACACGACCGTTCTATTGCTATAACACGGAACAGAATACCAAGTTTCCTTTGTTGCAAGACATCTCTGCATACCTATTGGGACCGTTGAAACTTGCTATGCAGGGCAATGTGAAGGTCCCAGTGAACGGTGGCCGCGAGAAGTTGCCGAGGGACCGCATTATTCAGCCTCTAGAACCGCAAGACAGAGGAAGAAGCGCCTTGTTGCAGGGAGTGCGCACGTTTTTTTAATCTGAACATTCTTCACGCGTGTTTATGGCCCAGCGATGTGGGCCGCCGGTAAACTAGATCCCATCTCCACCGTGCCGAGCGGGCGCCATTTTTGTCACGTCATTTTGACGTCATTAACGTCGACGAAAACATAAAACCGGAATAGTGGGTACCCGGCCTAGCATCTGCCTTTTTTATGTGTAATTTACCACAGTCTGACCACGCGATAGATTCACGATCGCCAGCCAGCACCTTCCCAGAATGAGCGAGCTCACAAGTAACGGATCTCTGGGGTGCGGCGGCTCCGCAGACTTTGTGATCTCTCCCTACAATCTTGTAATCAGCGTTGTGGGCGTTGCCGGAGTATGTAAATATGCAATGACAGTCGCGTATAAAGAAGGTTTTCGACATACTACAGAGCAACTTATAAACGCCAACATAACACCACAATATTTTTTTTTCAGAGATGTAAACAAATGTTACTTACGTTCCAGGTGTTTGGGGTTTAAACGTAGCCGATTACCAGGTACTTATTTCAAGGCTACATTTTCAACTAATTTGGCCCTTGCCAAATTAGTTGCCTAACCAGCCAAGCCGGCCCCTCACCCGGCCATCAAAAGTTATCTTCTCTTGTACTTTCCACTTTGAGCAGGTCTGGTGGGTAAGGGGGAAAGGGCGGTGGATCAGGATGCCTGACGGACGGGTCGCTACATCCATCACCTGCGGCCCCACTCCATCCTCGCCCCCTTGTCTCACTTCTTCACACCTGGCAGTTTATGTGGGAAACTGTTAAAAGGCTACATGAGTGACAGCGGTTGTGTCTCTAATGCATGTTGGAAAGTGCTGTGCCAGCACCTTCATGCCCATCTCTCCTCTACCTCACTGACGGACCCGCTGTAACTAGTCTGTAAATGCTTGGCACAAAACACAAGTACGTCCCACGCATTCCAGATTTCACTCCTGCTGTCTACGCTTTCTGCTCCAGTTTGCCTCGATTTCCTTTCCCTCAGCATTTTTATTCACATTTTTACCAGGTGCTTGCCCTCAGCAGCACATACCCGAAGTCTAGATGGCGTGGCGTTGTGGACCCAATCCAGAGAAGTGTCTTGTCCTTATAATAGCAGCCCGGAATTGAAGATAATTATGGCCTTCACTCCCTTCCTCACTCCTTAAACGACCAGCAACGTTGGGTGGTATGCCTGGGCACCAGTTCAATCTCTGTGTGTGCACATGTGTGTGTGTGTGTGTGTGTGTGTGTGTGTGTGTGTGTGTGTGTGTGTGTGTGAGAGAGAGAGAGAGAGAGAGAGAGAGAGAGAGAGAGAGAGAGAGAGAGAGAGAGAGAGAGAGAGAGAGAGAGAGAGAGAGAGAGAGAGAGAGCGCATTCGTGCTTCCGTGTGTGCCTGTGTCAACCAAGTCAATGCTATTCCTTGGAAAGCTGTACAAGGCGCTGCCTCGTTGTCTCGCCTCTCCTCTCTTCACCTCGCCCGACCCTACCTGCGAGACCATAAACCTGCCCACTCCCTCCCTTGAAGGCAAGACAAATGTGAATAAGTAATAAGCGCACGCGTGTTATTTGCATGTTGGTTCTCCTTATCGCTGTATTTTGCTGTGCACCCTGTAGGGGCCCTTACCCTCACTGGTTTCATTGCATGTATATGGGTTTCTCTCTCTCTCTCTCTCTCTCTCTCTCTCTCTCTCTCTCTCACACACACACACACACACACACACGAAGCAATCAACTGCAACCTAGCAGGCCGAATCTTATTTTTCCGCTGACAGGAGAGGTAAGTGCCCCCCTTCAGCACAGGGATGGGTGTGTGCTGTATGAAGTCCCAGCTGCACTCATAAATCTGCGAGTATGCACTTCCAAGCTCAAAATGAGGAGTGCGATCGCCCGTAATGAGTCCATGAGGTAACGGCACACACACACACACACACACACACACACACACACAGAAAAAAAAAAAAAAAAAAAAACTTTTGGGCGGGCGCGGTATAACAGTTGTCTTAGATTATAAAACAAAAAACAAAAGCGATAATGAAAACAAGGAATAATAGCAGCAATCAGAATTACTTGTGACTGTCATTTGTAAATTGGAGCGTCTCGGTGTATATACTGGAAAATAAATTAGGAGGCAAAGGGTAGGTTCGGAGTGGCTTCTCAGCAGGACTAGTATTTCTATTGCTGAGTGGAGAGAGGGTATAAAACTGATTTCCTGTGACTGAATGAACGAGAAACACTGCAGCTTAGATAACTCGGTGGTGGTCTGTTGTGAGCTGAGGTGCGGCGAGGCAGGTGCATGGCGCATGGACCGCAGGAGGGATCGCTTGATGGGGAAGAGTGGGGTATAGACAAGTTACTGAGGGCGGGGCAGCCCTGTGCAATATGGCCACGGTGGGTCGTGCATCATAAAAACTGGGTATCTCCGTAAGGCTCCCAACACTATCCTTCTCTGGCTGTCGCCAGGGGAAAGGGGCGAGGCCGACATTCTGTCGCATTTCCTCAGTCCTATTGTTTCTGAACAGTGTCCCTTTACGGCGACACGAACATCGCTGAAAAATAAAAATGACGCCCCAAAGTTAAGTGTTGCCGCTTTCCTTTGCGCCGCTGTGCAGACACCTCCGATAACGCCGTTAGCCTGGAATCCTGTCGGTCTGCCACGTGTATTAGAGCGGCGCGAGGCCCGCAGCAAAGATAGAAAGCCTCCTTCTCGTGCTGCCGCCAGGGGCCCAAATGGGGGAGGGGAGGAGGGAGCGGCAGGCGGGCTGGCCTTGACACAGTCTTTCTCCCGCGCTGCCTTTCTAAACACCTGTTGCATTTGAACGCTTAATTTTGCAGGTTGGGAAACTTCCCTGCCCAATAACAAGCTACATAAATGTATTGGGTTATTCAGGATTAACCTTGATAGGCGACCAACAATACCATAAAAAATCTATAAAACTACGAACATCAGAGAGAACTTGATGTGCACATTTGTGTCCCCCTCACAATTTACGTTTTCTTAAAGTCACTCGTGCGGCAGAAAACGGCCTTTTATTGGGTGACGCGCCTTACTCGCCCGCTGTAAACTTGCTTCGTTGTCTATCTTGATGCCATGAAATATTAGACAGATCGTGACATATTTTGAGGCAACAAAACACCATTTTCTGGGACTTTCAGTGTGATTTCCCAGATCATCACGGTTAAGATTCGTTTTAGGTCCGTGCCAGAGAGAGAGAGAGAGAGAGAGAGAGAGAGAGAGAGAGAGAGAGAGAGAGAGAGAGAGAGAGAGAGAGAGAGAGAGAGAGAGAGAGAGAGAGAGAGAGAGAGAGAGAGAGAGAAATGTATTGTGGGTTTTGCGACAGTGCTGTGAAGAGGTTCGGGTTCCACCCAAACGGATTTCATGTTTGTGTCGGCCTATAATACTGTATGTCAAGACCCACACGGTAGCTGGACCTTAGCAATTGAAATAAACAAAATTTTGTATCATAGAGGGAAAAAAGAGACGGGTACACGTAGGTACTCGTAAGAGCCAACTACTTGCCCTGAATGTGTCAACTTTTGACCTGACTACCCTTCTGATGTTTGCTGTTTTAACACACCAGACTGGGCGGAAGGTGGCCTTCAACCTGGACAAAACTACTCAGTATATCTTTATCGGTGACTAATATGAACTTGAAATATGGCGAAGCCTTGCTATGGTATATATACAAGGATACACAGGGATATAATGTGAGTACAAGAGGCCAGACGGCCTACACATGGCAGACTAAAGTGCCGTATATCTTCACAGATAAGTCACCTCGTCTGGAGGCAAGGACGTTGAGACCTCTAAAACAGTGAAGAATACGTAATATGCATCACACAGGTGCCCCATGACACAATGAGACCTTGTCAAAGGCAAAACATCGTAAGCTCTTGCGTTTATTAATTTGTTTAGATAAAGGATAGTTGATTAAAAGCTTTGTTCAAACTGCCTTTAGCTACTAACTTCAGGTCTTGCAACATTGGCTCGGACAAAATGGCAATACGAGTGTCAAGGAAGTTAGGAGTCCACCAAGCATTACCATACTCACCCAATTGTACTCTCTTATGCCTTATGTCATATGTAGTTCACCTCATCACCTATACTTGATCATCTGTCAAGCCTCACCTTGTCTCCATCACCCTATTATACTTCCATCACACCTGTACTACCCAATCACCTTTACTCACCCCACCGCTGCCACCGCATGCCACAACTCTCTTACCTGTAATAAAACAAAAACAAATACCATTAGAGGGTTAGAGTAAAGTTAATGAAACACACACACACACACACACACACACACACACACACACACACACACACAGAAGAACTGGGAAATCACCATCAGCGGCTGCCACGTTGAAAGAAAGTTGAAGTTGTAGTAGTAGTAGTAGTAGTAGTAGTAGTAGTAGTAGTAGTAGTAGTAGTAGTAGCAGTATTATTATTATTATTAGTAGTAGTAGTAGGTGGCTTATGCGGATGACCTCTCAGGTGCTGGTAAAATCTCAGACTTAAAAGGGTGGTGGGACCTTGTGAACGCCGCCGGCCCTGAGATAGGACACGACCCTTCTCTTCATTCATTTGGCATTCCCAGGCCACGAAAAAGCCTTAAACTCGGTGGAAGATGTGGCTGTCCTGCATGGTACTCAGGGTGTAGGGAAAGTCTTTTGTTGAACTCTTGAAGATTAAACTGAGATTGGAATTCAAATATTAAAGGCACAAAACAGAAGCGAATGGAAACGCCAGATAGACATATTTTCATTAGAAAGGTACAGGCTCCCAACTGTGATCTCCACTTAATGCTTTCTTTTCTTTGTAACTTGGCTCCACTCCTATGGAATAGGTCGCACTCATTAATGGGATCAAATCGCTGCGCTCTCCTGAAATATTTGCACTGCTTTCCCATACAACTGCAGAGCTCTGCTTCGAAGGATCTACGGCACCTTCCTGTAAGAAGTGCCGTGTAGTACTGATAAAACTTTCATGTAAAAGGTTAGCCCGGAGGGAAGTGATATCAATTTCTAACAATTAAGAAAATTGACATCTTTAGTCACGATAAAAAACTTTCTAAGGATTACCTTTCCTAAACATGGTATCTCATACACTACCCGCCTTCCCAATCAAATTCCCACGTCCTCCAAGGCCCCCGGCCCCCGACAGCTCCGTAGGGAAGTCAAACACCAAAAAACAGCGAAGGAGACGCTTCCCCGCTGCGCAAACACACTAACAGGGCCTCCATCTCCCTCGTCGATGATCAGTGTTGACCGCTGACGTCACCAGGCGGGAAATCCGATTTTCCACTGTAAACACTGCAAACTCCCTCTTCCCTACTCTATCCCTCATCCCTTCACTCCCCACCCACTTCAACCCAACCACCCACAAGTTGACGCGCGCGCGCGCGCGCGTGTGTGTGTGTGTGTGTGTGTGTGTGTGTGTGTGAGTGAGTGAGTGAGTGAGTGAGTGTGTGTGTGTGTGTGTGTTAAGCTACCAAACAACTCGATGGCTGGTGAACGAGCTCTCGTCCCACTTCAAGTAATAGTTCCGTCACCTGACAAGGTTTGACTTGGCTTGTTAGGCTATCAATTGGGGCTGGTAATTGTTGAGGGGGGGAGGGAGGGGGGTGGAAAAGAGAGAGAGAGAGAGAGAGAGAGAGAGAGAGAGAGAGAGAGAGAGAGAGAGAGAGAGAGAGAGAGAGAGAGAGAGAGAGAGAGAGAGAGAGAGAGAGAGAGAGAGAGAGAGAGAGAGAGAGAGACTGGCAGCAATTTTGAGATGTTTACACAGTAAATTCAATTCGCCTTTTCCTTATATACTTTACTGTTTGTTTGTTTTTAAGTGGTGGGCACCTCTAACCGAAAAGTTCTTCGATAACTGGTAATCCACTAGCTAAAAAGTTAGCTAAACAGCTAAACTGATGAAGAAATGAGTGGAAGCTAACGCTAACTGCTAACCTTTTAATATGGATTTAGCTTCGGTTTAGTATTTTGGCTCTAAAAACCCGTCTGTCCGTTAACGATGGTCTCCTTGGGTTGGCACATGACGCTCCGGCAGTGCAAGACATTGGTGTCCGTCATATATCTTGATTTAAGGACAAAGTACTTCTCCAGGTGGGGCCACGGGTTCCGGAACATCTGGGTCTCCTGGCCGTCAGCTTGAGTGTCCTCCGCCTTACCCACAGCTGCTGCGGAGTCCTTAAAGCGGCTCGCACACATTCCCGGTCCCGATCGTCCCCGATCACTCCCGATCAGTCAATCGGGACCTGACCACCGGCAAAATGGGCAATATTCCCATTTACCGGTAAACCGGCGGCTTGCAGCCGGTAAACCGGCGACCAAATACGATTTTCAATTTCTCCGACCGGCGACTGCAGCAGGTCAGCCTGCGGTAGGCCGCCGGTCTACCGCGGGCAGACCTGCGGCAGACCTGCGGCACGTCGACGATCAAACACGTTCGTTGCCACACCCAGTGGGAAGGGTGTGTATAATAAACGCCCCTCCAGGTGTTTTTGGTCATTCATGTGTCTGACCTCGCCATGGCTTTCCTCAGCTCTCGTGAACGTGAGATTGAACATTTGACGTGGATAGTGACCAAATTTTGTTGATACTCGCTCACCTGCTTTAAAATAGACGATTGAAAAGAATAAAGAAGAGACGTGGGGCAACGGGGGTGAGAACATGGATGCAGAGAAGAAAAACCTAATGTGCATGGAAAGGGATGTTTTTCGATACCGCCGGTCGAACGGGAGCATCCCCGATATTTTTGAAAATTTTGAAGTTGACCGGCTGTGGTCGGCTGCGTATACGGTCTCCAGGGTTGACCGGGGATGCACCAGCGGTTTGCCGTCGACCATCCCCGATCTTACCGTCCGTCAACCGCCGACTGGCTTATCGGGAGTGATCGGGGACGATCGGGACCGGGACCGGGAATGTGTGCGAGCCGCTTAACAGGGTCAACATCCTCAGGGGTAACAAAAACGTCCTCACTCTGGTCACCTTCCATGACGTCGATAACGATAAACAAGGCGACAATAATGAACGCGACTACACGGTGACAACGTCACAGCTGAACTGAACAAAGAGCCTAAAGCTAGTCACACTGACTTTACGACCTGCTAACGACCACCTGCGATCCCAAAATGCTGCGATTCACACTCACCACTCCCCGACCACATAGGTGGCAGAGTAGTCGTGCGACCGAACGGATACCGGCGGTCGTTTAGTGTCCGTCCAGTGTCCGTCCAGTGGGTGGCCGGACGGCGACCATGGTAAGATTCACACCTTGACCTCACACCTGGAGTCAGGCCAAGACGCCACCCATACGCCGACCGGTGACCGACAGGCAAGGAACAGTACGCGTCCTTTCGCAATGAGGACGGCGACCTCCCTTAACGACCTGCTGCTGACGTGTTACAGTATATAACATTTTCACCCCGCCCCCTATGTGCCACAGACATGCAATTTCTCTTTCTTATTACTGTAGATTATTTGTAAAAAAAATAGTTACTTATAAAGGTAATGAAAGTATTTTGTGATTCACTGCAGCAAAAGACGGATATTTGTGACCCCCCCGCCCCCTATGTGCCACAGACATGCAAAAAATGCTCCAAGCAATCTTGGTTTAACCTGTTGTTAATATGTATGTTACATTATATTCGTTCTAAAATATTTCCATCACCCTGGGCAGAGCAGAAGATAAAATTATCAGGTCTTTTTTAAATGGATAAAAGCCATTAGCTCCACAGACTCTCATTGTTATTGCTGTGTGCATCATTTCCTGCAGTAATTTATTTTGGTTAGGCAGAGGTGTACCCATATACATTTGGCCGTGTGCTTGACCGAAGGAAGAACGAAATTATTTGAAATTACAATCAGGGCCAGGGGAGGAAAAGGAGGAGAGGAGGTCACGGGGACGTCAGTGACAAGCAACATTCCGTCCGCCCGCCCGTTCGCCCGTCCGCCTTCGCGTTCAACCGCTCGCTATCGAAAACTTTCAAAACGGCGACGCTTTCATCGGAGGCCTGGATGTGCCTCGCCCGCCGCCATATATAGCGGGAGAAACTGGGGGGTCGGCCGGCAAGAAGCAGGAGGAATGCCGCCCCGAATGCCTCCTAATGCCGGCGGACTTGCGCCGACACCATGCACACGGCAGTGACAAACCACTTAATTACCGCCCGCGGGGCGATGGTGCAAATAGGAAGATGTGAACAGGGAAAGCAAAGAATTCATATAAGTAGGTTATACATCATCATTCTGGAACAGGAAGGCCCACAAAATGAGCTACCTTAAAGCTCAGGAGTAAGGCAGTTTATATATATATATATATATATATATATATATATATATATATATATATATATATATATATATATATATATATATATATATATATATATATATATATATATATATATATATATATATATATATATATATATATATATATATATATATATATATATATATATATATATATATATATATATCTATATATATATATATACCAATGATGAGCGTACAGCTCTAGCACGGAAACAACCCTCCACAAAAAAATGTAAAGCTTGAAATTCCACATAAAAATAATAAAAACAAAAGAGAGGTGACGGCTTTAATTTTCAAGATATGAGTGAGGGCAGCTTGGGCAGGGGGCAGGGGAGGGTCACAGCTTGACACAGACAGCAGATGTGAGGGCGAGCCTCCAGGTGGCGGCGAGAGAGAGAGAGAGAGAGAGAGAGAGAGAGAGAGAGAGAGAGAGAGAGAGAGAGAGAGAGAGAGAGAGAGAGAGAGAGAGAGAGAGAGAGAGAGAGAGAGAGAGAGAGAGAGAGAGAGAGAGAGAGAGAGAGAGAGAGAGAGAGAGAGAGAGAGAAGAGAGAGAGAGAGAGAGAGAGAGAGAGAGAGAGAGAGAGAGAGAGAGAGAGAGAGAGAGAGAGAGAGAGAGAGAGAGAGAGAGAGAGAGAGAGAGAGAGAGAGAGAGAGAGAGAGAGAGAGACCCTCCCAGAGCCACTTCAGAGATAAGAGACCAAAGAAGGGAAGGAGCGGGAAGGGTTGGTAACAAGGATAGAGTAAAGGGGTGCAGGGAGGGAATGGGCAGGCGGAGAGAGTAAACAACAGGGAAATAGGAAAGAGGCCCCGCCGGAAAATAAACCACACTGAAAAAGAAATTGGAGGGCGCTCGCTTCGTTGCTTCGGCGCTCACTCTCCGTCCCTCTGCAATGTAAGTACACTTGTAGCCGTTCGGAACACAGCTCTAAAACTGGGATAGAAATTGGGAAGGATCATGGGTTAAAAGAGGGTACGCAAGAGGAATGAAGGGGCTAAAGGTCGGAGGCAAGATAAGTGGAGAATGGGGAGAGGGAAGGATGGAATGCATAGGAAGCAAAGGAACGAAGAGATAAAGGGAACGGAAGGGAAAGCAAGGAAAGGGGAGGAAGATAAGGTGATGGAAGGTGAAGGGGAGAAGAAGAGTATGATGGAAGAGGGAGGAATATGTGATGAGAGTTAGTGGCGGCGAAGGAGGAGAAAGGATGAAGAAGCAAGGGAGGAGGGGAGAGATGGAAGATAGAGGTCAGGCATTAAAAATAAAAATAAAACATGTTTCTAAATGCCGCGGCGGAAGCCATTACGCGACACACAAAATGGGAAGGAAAAAAGCGTCCTCTCTGACCGGGGCGATTATGTCGAGAAGGGGACTTGTGGTTCCCGAGGGAATGACCTGCTCTCTCTCTCTCTCTCTCTCAGTCCATGTTAATTTAATTTTCCTCCTTTCAACATTCCTTTCTCGTTATATATATATATATATATATATATATATATATATATATATATATATATATATATATATATATATATATATATATATATATATATATATATATATATATATATATATATATATATATATATATACTTCCCATTTACCCTTATCTGTCTCCGTGTTATCTTGCCCTGATATTATGTCTTTCCTTGCTGTTATTTCTTCATTATCCTTCCCTCCTCTTCATGTCTTTCTCTGCTTTAGATGTGCACATCACACAACCAGACACGTCTCAGTATATAAACTACATACTTTAAACTACCTCCACTGGACACATTTCTGCTCCCCTGGGTGGTTTAGTGGCAATAACTGACTTCTACCGTAGTGGGTGGGGTTCTAGTCTTGGCCGTGGTGTCACGAATTGTGGTGGCGGTCTCATGTACTAGGAAGATGATTTTGGCTGCTAAACGCGGCCGAGGGCCACTAATAAGCATAAACCTTTTAACACAACAACAGCCCTCTCCTCTCCTCGATGACACCCTCCCCTAAAGTGCAACACGTGACGCACTCTTCCCGCCATCGTTGCAAGGTTTCCCTGAGTGGCCTCCCTTCAGGCTACACATTGCTGGCTCAGGCAGACTTACTATTGATTCAGGTTATATTCTTGTCACCAATGTAGAACGGTCTATAACAAACATACTTGTATACCACCGACAGTACCATGACAAAAGAGTGCATTGATTCTTCGAGCCCCGTAAAGGATGGGAAACTTCAACAATCGGGGAAGAGAACAATATTTGACTGTTTCGCCCTACTACGACATGACTTATTTTTTCAAACGTAGTATTAATATAACCTCTGAAAATTACCTGAACTTAGGTTGTCTCTTATTTGCGGCGTACGTGTTGGAGTAGTCCGTAGTCAGACACTAAGGAAGAAAAATGTCGCCAAGTGTAGAATTAAAGATGTGAAATGTTTGTACAATGATACCGCGCATCACCCTTGAGGTATAATTCCTCCGTCCTTGAGGCAGACAAGTGCGAATTATTCTTGGGTATAATGATTATCTTCGTGCACGGACACAACACGAATATCCCGACCACGCCCTCGAGAATGAGTGGGCTGCGGACGCACGGCACACGACAGGGAGGAGACAGGAGTGGAGTGGTGGACGGAGAGGCGATGGAGGCTGAGGGTGAGGAGATAAGAGTGGTCGGAGAGAAAAGGGATACAGATGTAGGTAGGGAATGAGGGAGACAGGGGTGGTAGTATATAAGACGGGAAGCGATGGAAACACAAAGAAGACAAAAAATCCCTGGCGGCGGGAGTCAACTCTTGATGGCTGAGAAGAGTAGCAGCGGCAGCAGGAGTGGCGGTGGCGGTGGTAAGAACATAAGAACATAAGAACGTAAGGAGTGGCATTATTCTCGCTTGCTTGCTGCTCCTCCTCTCCCTCCCTCTCTAGTCGTGGTTGTCTTCTTACTATCCAGTCGCTTACATCTATATACCGTAACTCTCTCTCTCTCTCTCTCTCTCTCTCACACACGTTCATTACTGCTCAGCCCACTTCCTCATCTCCGGTGTTTCCTTTCCCTCTCAAATCCGCCGCTCTTTACCGTTCTCCCCTCGCCTCTCAATGGCAGTCTTTGCACTTTTCTGGGTGGTGTTGGTTTATGGGCGCCTATTAACAGTTCCCTCCTGCCGCCCTACCGACCTACCACCTCGCTTGCTGCTGTTGAATGTTTCTTCACTCGTTAAGTTTGTATCACGACAGCTGTGTGAATACATTAACTTTACTAATGCAATTCTCATATGTATAGATTTTTATTATTAGACTGCCTTGTGTGACAACTACAGGTTCATGCCAACGCCTTTTTTACTATCTATCTATCAATCTTTTATCCATTTATGTATCAATATATTCTTACTTATATGATTATCAATTTCCATATTTCTCTCAAAAATATTTCAGCAGATGATTTGACTTCTTTATTCAATTTTTCATCTATCTATCCATTCATCCAGCTATCTACTTATCCATCTACCTATCTGTCTACCAACGCGACCCGAGCCTCGCTTTACGCCACCCTGCTGCTCGCTGGACCCTCTCACGTCACTGCCTCTGCCCCTGTCACCTTCAGCCTCACCCACGCCACGCCGCCGCCATCTCGTTTATGAGACGGCGGATTTTTGAGTGGAATGACAGCGTTTCTTGGAAGGGATGACGTCATTCATCAAAATCAACGTTCACTGCTGTCTCCAAACACTACCTGTGCCACCATTAATACTACATTAATTAATCTCCTAAAAAACAATATTGCAAGTGACCAGTCTACAAAAACACCTCAAACTACTGCAACTCTTATCTCCCTGCCATTGAAATCAAGACTTCCAGTTTACTTATCACCATCAATATACTGCCATCACCCGCAACTGTAACCCGGATGTCACACCTGCCCTGTCTCCCGGGGTAATGGGTTCTTAATTACCACAAGACTCAAAGAGACGGAGATGAGCACCGAGGCCATGCACACAGCAATAGTGCATGCCTCCAATTTTACTTTTTACCTACAATGTGCACCGACCAATGGCCATTACTTCCACAATCTCCCTCTACCGCATCCAACATCGATATATTTACATTGCAACCAACACTTCCATCCACCACCACCATCGCCACAACCATCTTTTCTTTGCGTGAAAATTGATTGAAAGTGTTTTCTGAATGTTATTTAGTTACACTCATAAACATGAACGGTAAGCAAAACCACTCCAACACCAAAGATTCCTTCCTTCGAGTGTCCACGCCCAAGGCCCTAATTATCGTTGCGGCTTGGATGTCTCTCTTCCCGAAGCCTCCTCCGTTGTGCAGTATGTATTTACTCTCTTGCGTATGTCTATTTACCTAGCCGTATTTACCTGGTTGTGACATACCTTAGGCTCGTGTTGTTCCGTGTGCCTGTGTGTGTGTGTGTGTGTGTGTGGACGCGCGCACTTACACCCGTCACGGCTGTCCACACACCTCCCCTTCATGACCTTTGTGGAAAGCCCTGAATCCGGCTGGCGTGTCCGTCTGCACGTAGTACACACACACACACACACACACACACACATCTCATAGGGCAGGAAGGGGAGGTGTGGTAAAGGTAGGAGAGGAAGGAAGGAAAGTTGGAAAGTTTCGTTTAGTCGGCGCAACATCTGTGGTCATATGCCGGAGACAGAAGGGGAAGGAATTATAGAAGGGGACAGATCCCAGGAGACGGGACACAACTCCCGATTAATACCTGGTACCCATTTACTGGTGGGTGGACAGGGGCGTAAGGTATCGGAAAAGCCGCCCAAATTTTTCCACTCCGCCCGGGAATCGAACCCGGGCTCTCTCGGTTGTGAGCCGAGTGTGCTAACCACTGCACCACGAAGCCCCCGGGAAGGAAGGAAGGGTAGGCGTTGTGGGGAAGGAGGGAAGGAAGGAAGGAAGGAAGGGAAAGTGTGGTGAGGAAGGAAGGAAGGGAAAGTGTGGTGAGGAAGGAAGGAAGGGATGGGAATCATGATGGGAAAGGAAAGAAGGAAGGAAGGGAGGTGTGGCAGGGTAGAAAGGAAGGAAGGGGAAGAGGCGTGGTGGGGAAGGAAGGAATTTAATGGCGGAGAGGCGCGGTGGTGAAGGAAGGAAGGGGAAGCGTAGTGGGGGAGGAAAGAAGGGAGGAACGGAAGTGTAGTGAGGAAGGAAGGAAGGAAGGAAGGAAGGGGAGGCGTGGTGGGGAATATAGGAACGGAGGCGGAAGAAAGGCGTGACAAGTAAATGAAGGAATGACAAATGCTTTTAGGGGAAGGTAGGGAAGGAGGGACGAGGTTGTTTTGGCCTGGGAGGAAGTTTGTGCTGGTTCAGGGATAAAAGTGGAAAAATGGGAAGGGGAAGGTGTGAAGAGAAGGGAAACAAAAGAGTGGAAGATTATGTAAACAAGGCTGAGGATGGGGAAGTGACGGGGACTTAGGAAGGAGGTGGAAAGAAGCTGCAATACATAAATGGCATAACTAATGGAAAAAATGAGTTACCTAGAAGGATAATGATGAATATGAAGGAAGAAAAAATGAGGTAGTGAAGAATTATTTGGTGGAAACGAACCAAAAAATGATGAGATAATAAAGTCCACAAAAGACGACATAAGGAACAAAAGTAAACAGTGGGAGACTACTCAATGGAAAGAAGTGGAAACCAAAAGGAGTCCGACGCTCTTCATGTTATGGGATCAAAATAAATGAGGAAATTTTTGACAACAGATACTCATCAGTCTTGTGGTTCAGAGCAAAAACTGATATACATTAAATTAAATTACAATAGGCCTCATATTCAAGACACTGGAAAAAACCTCATTACACCTTTTACTCCATAAAAAATTTATATTCATCGAAAAGAGCATTGAGAACAAGAAAGAATTACTACATGAAATTAAAGGAACGGAACTCGAACTGAAATAGCAACAGAAGTGACGTTACAAATGTTATGCTTTGCCCAAACAACAACAACAAAAACAAAACAACAACAGCAACAACAATAACAGGCGATGGCTGAGTGGTTAGCGTGTGGGCCCCGTGTTCGCCGCGTCATGGATGATGCAGGTTCGAATCCGCCGCTACCACCTGGGATTTTTCAGTCACCGCCGAGTGGCCTAAGACTACCCACATGCTGTCCTGAAGACCACCTATCAACCCGGACCCTAGAAGAACTGTCAAAGTGAATCAAGAATGAGCTCTGGGGGACAGTATGAGCCAAGAGAAGATGGCGCCACTATAAATATTTGCCTGCGCCACAACGGGGCTGGGGCCGACCATCAGGCCCTACCAAGAGAGCCTACCGGTGTCACAGGCGAAAACGTCTAAAGAAAACAAAGGAGAAAGGAAGAAGACACTGAGGAGTAGGTAAGTACATGAAGGAGGTGATAATGAAAACAACTCTCTGGGCGGATAATGGATAGGGGCTGTTGCACGGGTATGGATGGGGCTGTAGAGGAGGAGAAAGGACAAGAGAAGAAAAGTGGGTGGAAGGAAAAGGGAATCCATGGCATTTGCAGACAAACCACATAAAGAAGGCGACCTCACAGCTAAGGAGACGATGACCTCCCTTCCTCATCCCGGGCTCTTCCCTTCATTCTCCCTTTCCCTTTACCTCCTCGTACTGTCCCTTTACCTTACTATATGATTTCCGCGGATTTCCGGAGTGCGACGGATACCAAAATAGTTACATACCTTTACTGACTGCTACTACTACTACTACTACTACTATTCCAACTCCTACT
>NC_066549.1:14875215-14887715 GCF_024679095.1 Eriocheir sinensis | reverse complement strand
ATAATAAGACCATCAACACAATTACCAAACCGAAGACGCGCTCTGTCACAGATGTCAGCGGCATTCAAAAAAAGAAAACCACAATGTTTCCTCAGCACACCACACCGCGACTACATACTTATACCACCACCACCACCACCGCCGCCAACCTCGAACCCACACCTTTCACCATACACCATCTCCCTACACAAATAAGTCCACCACCATCATCTCGTGGAAGGTAACTACTGGCCGACCACAAGCAAATGATCCGTAAAACCAAGGCCGTGGTCTTGCGTAAAACATTATGATATCAACAGCTTCACGTAAAGAAAAATAATAAGCAGTAAAAAAGTACAACTCACCCACCCACCTACCCATAAACATACCCACACGTATACTGCTATATGGTAGGGTTAACAAAATATACATACGGCGAGAGAGAGAGAGAGAGAGAGAGAGAGAGAGAGAGAGAGAGAGAGAGAGAGAGAGAGAGAGAGAGAGAGAGAGAGAGAGAGAGAGAGAGAGAGAGAGAGAGAGAGAGAGAGAGAGAGAGAGAGAGAGAGAGAGAGAGTAAACACAACACCACCTGCGTTAACACATCCCACCTGGCAAGAGGGCGGGACGGGGCGGTCCTTCATCTTAAAACACTCACCTGAAAAGAACAAAATCAAGAGTCAGTCAGCAGAACCCTACAGCAGCCATCACCACCACCAATACAACAACAGCAATGACAGCAACGTTTATCATCACACACACACACACACACACACACACACACACACACACACACACACACACACATTCGTCTCCTGCTTGGATATAACACTCTCGCCTTTGGAGCATAATAGCCACTATAGAGTTAAAAAGCAAACCTTGGATATAATAGTCGAGGAAACCATGAAAAAGGTTTACATCGTTTGTCTTCGATTTTCTGCATTTCACTGATCTGTTTTCTTGAGCAATTTTTAATACGATTCCAAATTCTTGGTCAAGCGTGTTTGTCCCATTTTTTCCTCAGCATTTTGATCCCACCCTTTTTGACACAAGAAAATAATTCAATGGTAGAAAATAAAGGGAAAAGACGCAGCCCAACAGGTGTCACATCCACGCAGGTGACGATGACCAAGAGCGGCCCAAGAGAGTGGCCGCCCCTCGACCTGACACAGCAGATCTTAGAGGTTTGGGTTTGATGGACACGTCATGAGTATATATAAATTTCACGTTTTCTGTGTATACGAGTATATGCCTTTTCTCTGGATTTATGCCCATATTTACATGAAACAAAAAAAATCATTTATTTGGTGGTTCTCCAAAGGATACACACATACAGGAAACATGTTAAGTGCACGATCAAGAGGTCTGACGACACTGCCTTAGCGAGAAAATCAGCAACAGCAATAATTGAATGCGTTCTCAGTTTCAAGTCAATAAATTTAATTTTAATAAGAGAATGTGATCACATTACTTTAACTTACTCCACTCCATCCCGGCGGCACCGCAGAGCCTCAACAAGCCTTCCCTTCCAGCCAGATTGCCTGCCCAAAGCCGCCAGCAAGCCCGCCCGTCCGGCAGCCTTCACTAAGTACATGGAGTCTGCAGCAGGGTGGGTGTGTGGGTGCGTCGATATCTCCCTTGCATTCTCTCTCTCTCTCACACACACACACACACACACACACACACACACACACACACACGCACACACACTCAGTAAACACATAAAAAAAACTTTACGAAAACAAAAATAAGTACGAAGAAGCGAAAAGATAAGGAAAGAGGTTGGAGTATGCCCTAACATCTCCACCCCTCCACTCGTTCTGACGTAATGAAACATTATATATATATATATATATATATATATATATATATATATATATATATATATATATATATATATATATATATATTATAATTATCATTATTATTGTCATTCCTCTCATAATAATAATTATTATAATAATTATCATTATTAATATCATTACAAGCAGCAGCAGCAGCAGCCTCCAAACACCTGTACCTTGGTCTTGGCCCAGGAGACCTCTGGAGTCCCAAGGGCTTCGCCTCCTCGTGCAGTGCCTCGAGAGCCATCACCAAAACCTCCAGCGACTCCGCCGGGATTACTGCATCATCAGCAAAAACAAGGTCAGTGACCCTGGTATTGCCAATGGATGCTCCGCAATGACTCTGGCCCACAACTCTGCCCAGTACCCAGTCCATACAAGTGTTGAAAAGCGATGGAGCAAGGACACAGCCCTGCCTCACTCCCGCATTCACGGGGGATGTTCGAACGCCTGACCAACAGCTCAGGAGTCAAGGATTCACGCCACTTCGACATTCACTCCCCTACACTACTACTAGTAGGGAAACATGCAATAGTACCTGCGAGCCCGCAGCCTGAAAGTCGTTGGAGGTCGACTCCAAACTCAGCTTTGACCGCTACCTCGAGAACGTGGCGCGCAAGGCGTCCCTTAGACTTAGAGTGACACTCCTACGTCGAGTCCGCCACCTTCTCGACACTGATGGATTCCTAAGGCTGTACAAGACCCAGGTGAGGCCCATCATGGAGTACAGCCCCCTCACATAGATGAGTAGCGCCCAGTGCCACCTCTCCCTCTCCCCAGCAGCAGCAGGGACGACAAAGGGGACACCTGCATTGGCAACAGCAACAACACCGCCAGCACCACCGTCACCACCCGAGACGACGTTCCCCGCCACAGCCACCAGATGGATAGTCTGGAGCACCGCAGGAGGGTCGGTGCCCTCACAGTGCTGCACAAGGCCCAGGTGCAGCACACACCACACCTCGCGGCCCTCGGAGTCCCGTGGAGGAGGTCAGAGCGAGCTACGAGAGCGGTAGCGTCCGGTGATCTCCTCCTTGAAGTCCCGAGGACCCGTACGCTGAGGTGTCAGAGGGCCTTCACCTGTACCACCGCAACATTGTGGAACGCCTTCACGGCCGAAGTGGACCTCTCAGGCCTGAGCACCCAGCGCGTAAAGACAACTGCTCATCTGTGGTGTCGCGCACGCCCCCCTTAACCTTAACCTTAAAGATTTACCCCTTAATAGGGGACAGGGCCTCCCTTAAGTGACAGTGTCTACGAACAATACGGAATTAAAGGGGGCCACACACACACTAATATAAAAGAACAAACTACTGGGCAAGCTTTAGAATAGGTGCCCCTATGGAAGAGAGCTCCTTTAGCTCGTGTCGCCCTATGCCCCTTTTTGTATAATTTTGTTAAAAAAAAAAAAAAAGTGTGACTACCACGGAAGGCAGCGGAGCAGCCAAGCACCGAAACCAACATAGGAACAGGTGCACCACGCGTGCCTGTCCGCGTCCCACGCCACTAATTTGTTTCCTGACATGCTGCGATTTCCGCCTCTCCCCTCTACTACATCATTCCTGCTTTTCCACCCTTCCCTTCACACTCCCCTTCTCCGTTTCTTCCCTTTTTTCCCTACCACCGTCTCTTCCTATATCCTCTTCCTTCCATCTCTTCTAAAAAAAAACTTTCCCTTTAATTTTCATCTCTTCCTCCTAGCCCCTACAGCTCTCCTTCCTACCCCTCCTTAATCCGCACCCTACCCTTCCTTCACCTAACTCTCTCTCTCTCTCTCTCTCTCTCTCTCTCTCTCTCTCTCTCTCATAATCCTCCTCTCCCCATTACCCATCTGTCTTCCCTTTCTCCCCCCGTCCCCCTCCATATCTCCGGTCCTCTCCGCCCACAGCTGGAGGGAGGGGGACAGGGAAGAAGGCGGGGGATGGCCAATCAATCAGCTGTGTCCTTAATGCACGGGACTGAAAACAAAAATCTATTACGGGGAATTACTTTTACGGTAATGGCGAGGCACCAATTAGCTCCTGCCACCGGTTACGCTCCCGTGTGTTCCCCACCGCGACCTTAGTAACAAGGTCGAGGCACCTGAGTAACACCTGGATAACCGACAAGTAACACATGCATACCGTGCTGGCCCGCATCGCCTGTTGAAATGGGAGGGCGAGGAAAACACTGGAGGATGTGATGAATGAGTTTATACAATGTATTTGCGTATGAACGGGACTTGACTACCAACCCCATCAGCAGTACCGGTATGTTTTAAAGTTGTGATTAACTTGTAAAAAAAGGGAAGGCATTTGAAGCATCATTGTGTCTCATGAAGATATGAAGAATGTGAAGTTTAAAAAAAAAAAATGTCTCGCCAACGCATCTACAACGGCGAAACAAGCTGTGTCTTTTCCTAAGACTTAACCTCAATTATCACGAGAGAGAGAGAGAGAGAGAGAGAGAGAGAGAGAGAGAGAGAGAGAGAGAGAGAGAGAGAGAGAGAGAGAGAGAGAGAGAGAGAGAGAGAGAGAGAGAGAGAGAGAGAGAGAGAGAGAGAGAGAGAGAGAGAGAGAGAGAGAGAGAGAGAGAGAGAGAGAGAGAGAGAGAGTGTGTGTGTGTGTGTGTGTGTGTGTGTGTGTGTGTAGATACAGAATACGAATAAGAATAAGATAAAAAGAAACGGGAAGGAATATCCAAGCACCAGTCTCATTACCAACACCATCCCCACAAACACATGAGGCGACAGGAGCGAAACAGCTGTCAGCGGCCTCTACCTCTCCCTCTCTGTCATGGCGGGATGTTCACTTTCATCCACCGAGACAGCTGCGGTTGGGTCGACGGGCCTCCCTCGATCCCTTCCCCCTACACGTGGCCCGAGCAAATACAGGCCTTTTCTACATCTGCTTGCCCTCCCGCTCCCTCCCTCACTATTCATCTCACAGAAAAGTAGCGTTTAGAACTTGTCTGCGCTGATTATGGTTGTGAGTCATTACATTGTTCATAATATTACTAAAACGCCTACTATATGCAGTTCATGTTTATCTATGTGTGTGTGTGTGTGTGTTTATAGGGGGGCATGGGTGGAGTGAAGAGAGAGAGAGAGAGAGAGAGAGAGAGAGAGAGAGAGAGAGAGAGAGAGAGAGAGAGAGAGAGAGAGAGAGAGAGAGAGAGAGAGAGAGAGAGAGAGAGAGAGAGAGAGTATTTTTTTTGTAGAGGGTTATTGTCCCCACCACAGTCATCACCACTACCTCACAAGCAACAAAATACAAACAGTGGTTAGCACACCCGCCACACAACTGAGAAGTCCCAGGTTCGATTCCCGGCCGGAGTGGAGACCGATGGACAGATTCCTTCCATACGTAACCTCTGTCCACCCGGCAATGAGTGGGTACCGGGTGTATGGATGTGAGGTTTTAGTCATACCAGAAATGTTACACCTCTGAGCTCCGATCTTAGTCGGGGAGGGTGCTGGCTGGCGATAGCGAGCCTATCCCGTGGTCAGACTGTGGTGAATTACACACACACACACACACGCACGCGCGCGCGCGCATCTAGGGCATACACCATACAGGGTCTTCTCAACATCCCATCAATTTTCCATAATGAGATATGGAGGAGGAGGAGGAGGAGGAGGCATGGTATGAAGGGTGGTAGATTGGAGAGATGGATGGTATAGACATTTGGAGGAAGGGGAGTAGAGTGGCGGAAGGATGAAAGAAAAGAATGAAGGGAAGAAGGTAGGAACGAAGAAACGGAAAATTGGAAACTCGGAGGATATGATTTAATGCCGGGTATCACGAAAGGAAGGAGGAAATAAAATAAGGAAATTAAATATGAGACAATGCAGAGAAACTGCCAAAAGAGCTGGGAAAGTTGCGTGTGTGTGTGTGTGTGTGTGTGTGTGTGTGTGTGTGTGTGTGTGTGTGTGTGTGTGTGTTACACTATATTTTGCTGTCACTTTTCTTGAAGGCAATAAAAATAACGCATCGTTAGTAGTGACAATTCGCAGTGACAGTAACTAAAGATGTGGAAGGATTGAGTATCTTCGTTTTAGTTTATTTAAGTAGTTTAAAACTCTTATTTGCTTAAAGTGATTTGAGTGCATTCGAATCTTCATCAGTAGGAACTCCAAAGTTGGGCAGAGCATGAACGGTATTTTCAATACTATTGAATAACCAGGAAAAATAAAAAAAATTGACATGCTTCCAGTGTGTTACCGTTTGAAATTCCGATTAAAATTCCTACCTTTTTTCCTTATAATTAGTTTTATAAATGGTAGCAATATTTTCATGCGGAGCACGACAATCAAGCAAATAAACAAATAAGGCAGGGCAGTATGTCTAGTCTTCAGCGAGATCAGGGATCTTGGCCATGCGTTGTATGACCTGCACACACACACACACGAACACACACACACACACAGAGAGAGAGAGAGAGAGAGAGAGAGAGAGAGAGAGAGAGAGAGAGAGAGAGAGAGAGAGAGAGAGAGAGAGAGAGAGAGAGAGAGAGAGAGAGAGAGAGAGAGAGAGAGAGAGAGAGAGAGAGAGAGAGAGAGAGAGAGAGAGAGAGAGAGAGAGAGAGAGAGAGAGAGAGAGAGAGAGAGAGAGAGAGAGAGAGAGAGAGAGAGAGAGAGAGAGAGAGAGAGAGAGAGAGAGAGAGAGAGAGAGAGAGAGAGAGAGAGAGAGAGAGAGAGAGAGAGAGAGAGAGAGAGAGAGAGAGAGAGAGAGAGAGAGAGAGAGAGAGAGAGAGAGAGAGAGAGAGAGAGAGAGAGAGAGAGAGAGAGAGAGAGAGAGAGAGAGAGAGAGAGAGAGAGAGAGAGAGAGAGAGAGAGAGAGAGAGGCTATCCCACAGGTACGGTTAACCTGCCAGGTGCGATCAACTAATTAAACCCCGCCAGGTGCGAATAAATTAAAGTGAGGGAGAATAAGTCTTAAGTGCAGCAGAGCGCACACACACACACACACACTCACTCCTTGAACAAGGGGGAAGGGGGGTGTGGTGTGGAAGGTCCTGGCAGCACCCATAGATCGACGATAAAGAGCACTTGCTTATGCCGGGAGGATACCTGCTGGCGATTACGAGTCCAACGTGTGATCAGGCCATGGTGGTGCATTACACACAGAGATCAACCGACAGGCTCAGACATGTGTTCCCTGCCCCCCAGTCGTCGGTGTTCCATGCGTGTCGCTGTTTCCAAGAAACGTGTTGGAAACTACGAATAGCAACATTCAGTGGCGCTAATCAAGAACTGGGAAGTGAGTGGGATGTCGGTGAGGAGGTGAAGGAGGAGGAGGAGGGAGTGAGAGGTAATGCAGTGAGGAGGAGGAGGGAGGGAGAGGTAATGAAGGGAGGAGGAGGATGAGGATATAGTGTATGTGAGGGAAGTGCTGAGTAGGTGACACGAGTAGGAGCTTTTTTCAACGCTGCGATCATGAGTAGTAAGTGTTTTTTTCAACGCTGAAAATTACTTTTAGAAACTAATAAAAAAGGGATTTCAATAGACCCTTCCTAAACTAAAAGAGAGGAAAGCGATCGACGTAAAGAACTCGGTCAGGTAATTAATTGAATCCAGCGGTAGCCAGGTGCACGCAACACCTGGAGTACACCTTTGTGACGTCACCGGCGATGACGTAACTCGGCCATCCGGTGTAGCCTGCCATTAATGAAAAGGTTGTGGAGCCAAGGCGAGGGTGGGTAGGGGGTGAAGGGGGTGAAGTGGTGAATGGGACAGTGTGCGAGAGAGAGAGAGAGAGAGAGAGAGAGAGAGAGAGAGAGAGAGAGAGAGAGAGAGAGAGAGAGAGAGAGAGAGAGAGAGAGAGAGAGAGAGAGAGAGAGAGAGAGAGAGAGAGAGAGAGAGAGAGAGAGAGAGAGAGAGAGAGAGAGAGAGAGAGAGAGAGAGAGAGAGAGAGAGAGAGAGAGAGAGAGAGAGAGTGTGTGTGTGTGTGTGTGTGTGTGTGTGTGTGTAGAAAGGAGAGTAATAAAAAGGGAGGGGGTGGGGGTTGTCATGGACCGGAAGAGAGCAGGAAGCGGGAGGGAAGGAGGGCGAGGTAATGAAGGGAGGAGGTCTGGGGCGTGGGAGAGTAGTGACGATGGGTGGAGGAACAACGACGTACTATTACGAGCGAGAGAACAGGAGAGGGCGGGAAGAGAAGGGAAAGGGATGAAGAGGAGCATGGAGAGAAGAATCGAGGGCAGTAGAGGGGAAGGAAGAAATGAAAGGCCGTTTTACGATTCATAACAAAATGGTCCTACGGACGTAACTACACCAGCAGTAATAAGAAGTATGTTTACCGCTTCTACGGCTACTACGGTTTCTACAAAATCTGCTACGTACTGCTGTTATTTCTTCTTCAGCCTACGATGAGCATTGTTATTGTTGTTGGGCAGTGGTAGCAATGGTGGTGGTGATGATGAGGTGACGATGTTGCTACAATTAATTCTACTACAACAAAAACTACTACCACCACTACTACTACTGCTACTACTATTACTACTACTTCTACTACTACTACTACTACTACTACTACTACTACTACTACTACTACTACTACTACTACCACCACTACTACTACGACTACTGCAACAGCTGCTGCTGTGGCAATAATATCATATACCACTACGTGAGTATCCACGATGCCCTACACCTTGTCAAAAGAGGAAGTCGCCAGGAGGGGGCTGTGATACGGTGGGGAAAGGAGGAGAAGGAGGAGGAGGAGGATAAAAGAAAAAAATATTAAGGCGGATGTGGTGTGGTCCGTGGCTGCTCCTGCGAAGGGGCCGTCAGCCCGCCACACCTGGCTGCTGGCGGGTCGGGGCCCCGCGGGTGAGGCCAACAACATGCAACTCGTTGCGTCATGAAGGTGCCGAGAGCAGGAAATAAAGGTGGACGAGACGGGCGGCGGGAAACTATAATATTGTGAAATATTTGTTCTTCGACGACCTGGAAAAGACGGTCGATGTGGCAAGGTGGAAAACGGTAACTCGAGCATTACATTTTTTTCTGAGAAAAGCCTGATGAAGAGCATGTTTGTTGCAAAAGTAAAGATGTTGCGTCTGGTGATTTTCCAAATATGGTTATCCGACTCTATGGGCCCTCTTACTAAGCCATGCATAAAAACGAATGCCGAGAACGAGTTAAAACCTAACAAATTGCGCCGAGGACTTAGATCAAACGCCCTGCTGTCGTGGCAGCATTGCAGATTCACGTAAAACTGCAAAGGTTTGGAGGGTATTGCTGCATGGCAGGGCTGGTGTTAGTGCGAGGTGTTGGGTTGAAAGGGTTAGGAAAGGATTTCAGAGGATGGATGGGTTGTCAGTGCCCGTGGTGTGGGGCGGTTGCTTGGAGCAGCTCTGTGGGAGTCATGAGGGTAGGGGAAAGGTCTGTGGTGGGAAAATGATGGAGGTTGTTGCAAGAGGTTGGCTGCAGTAAGCAAAACTGGGGTTTCGGCTGAGCACAGTGGGTGAAGGTGAAGAGGGGAGTTGCCTGAGCACACAGGATGGCGGGCAGAGGAAGACGGGGAGTGGGTGGATGTGGGTGCGGTGGAGGAGGCGTGCGTCTGGATAAATAAACACCTCCTCAGTTTACCACAGCCGAGCCACACGGAGGGACGGCGGGGCGGGGCGCTCCCCACGCCCTTTTTTTTCCCTCCTTCCTCTTCCTTCCTTTATCTTCTTTCCCCTGTACTTCGTGTTTGTTACCATCGTTTTATTCCTCTCCCTCCCTCTCCAACTTCAACTTCACTTGTTCAATTTCCTCATAGTTCTTGTATGCTTACCCGCTTCACAATTTAGTTTCCTTTATATATTTACCTTCCTTACACTCCTCACCTCGTTGTGTTCTCCACGCTCTCTTTCTTTTCTCTCACCGACGATTATCAGATTGCCAGGCGTAGTATTACACGGGACAGATTCATTAAATAATAATCGCACCAGGAAAGCAAGACGATTCAAGAACTAGCATAATTACGAGCCACCGGGCCGCCGCCACTCTCTGGGCTGCTATATAGCGGGCCTTTGATGTTTCTTGATAATAATTAGCGGCGCCGCGGGAGCTCGGGATTTTGTGCCTCCCTCCCTCCCTCCCTCCATCCATCTAGCTGGCTGGCGTAAACTTTGCACGAGGGTCAAATATTTACCCAAAATGGCCTTATTATAGCCAAGCGACGAGGGCAGGAATGTTTACAATTAAGGCGCCTCCGCTACACAGCTCCTTCCATCAACGCTTCTTGCGCATATTAATGCTGCTGCTACTAACTACATATAATTATTACTTCTACCACCAACCACTACTACTGCTACTTCTACCACTACTAATAATATTACATGCTATTACTATCACTACTATAGCCGCTGCTGCTACTACTACTGCTACTACTACTACTACGTGGCACTCTCCTGTTATTGCGCCGCAGTGGAGAAGTTGGTGGTCAGCACGACTAGCTACGAATTCACGACCCCATGCATGTTTGATCCCGGCCAGCACAGTCAAGTGCACAGCGAACCCATTTGATTATTCTCCCTTTCGGATTGGTCGATTATGAGTACCTGGGGATACCTGGTAACCCTGATTAACACCTGCCCTGTGTCCCGGGGTAATGATTTCTTACCTCTCTACAGGTCAATTAATGGCCAAAGACACGCAGATGAGAGCCGACGTAATAGGCAGCTTATATTTTCTTTACCCTCCTGTTATGCGTCCCAGTGTTCTTCAGTAACAGGGTCTCAAAACTCTTCTTCGGTGACCCAGTGTACCTCTGTAAAGAGTCGTAGTGCTCTGTTAACATGGATATATCTCATTATAGTAACTGGGTCGAACTGTCCTCCACTACTGGAGTTTAAGCGCTCTTCATTAACGAGTAAAGGAGTATGAAGTTGTAATACTCGCTGGTAATTGGGTTCAGCACTCTCTGGAAATATGGTCGTAGCAATCTGCTGTGACAGGACTATACATTGCATTCCTGTAGTGGGGTTCCTGACATTACGGCAGTCTTCCTCTACTGGGTGTTCTTTCCTTGGAATTACTACTATAATTTCTGCATGTACGACTCTAAGGCGTTTATATAATTTCCTATACTAGTGTCTTGTTTTCCCGTTCACAATGGCTCCTCACCGCGCTCCCGCTCCTTACTCCCTTCCCCTCCACGATCTCTCAGGGCGCAACACTTCCCTCCTCGACAGTTTGTATCCCTCACGCTCTCATCCCATCACATTTTCCATCAACATAATCTCCACCTGTCATCTCTAAGACTTCCTAAACTCTCTCTCTCTCTCTCTCTCTCTCTCTCTCTCTCTCTCTCATCCCTGCGGACAAGCTCAAGCTCTTCATGTTCCTTTTCATTTTACTTTCAACCCATCATTCTCTAGCTCTCACTCTCTCCTCCCTTGACTTCTAGCTTTTCCCTTCCACGTCCCCCTTTTAATGATAGTACTCCCCCCCCCCCGCACGCGCAATCTTTGGCACTCCCTTCCTTCCGGGGATCCTATACCTTCTAGCTCAATACGTCGACAATTCATTCCTCAACGATTAGCACACTTTCCCATTCATTTCATTACCACATTACTCTTGTTCTCTCCATTACTGTTCCATCTTCCATTTTAGACCCATTAATATTTTCCCCTCAGCCCTATTTACCTTCAAACCCACTACCTCACTAATAGTATACCGAATGCCTCAGCCCCGTTCATTAATCGACACCCTCTTTTTCCACCCTTAGCCCCCTTTCCCCTTAAGCCTATTACCTTAACACCCTTTTCCCCTCAGCCTCCTTTCCCTTTGAACCTATTACTCCAAGACCATTTTCCTCAAAGTCTTGACGCCGCCCACGACACACAGAGGCTGATTGACAGGTAGGTAATTAGGGTAGGTATAGCGTCCCTCAGGTATAATGGCCGGTGAAAATGGCGTAAAATCTGATCATGAAAGCGTGGGGGGAGGCTGCACCTTGGAAGAAGAAGAGGAGGAGGAGGAGGAGGAAGAGGAGCAGGAGAGGAAAGATGATGGGAAAGAAGAGAAAGGAGAAAGCTGAAAATATCAATGTGTTGTGTTGTATTGTGTAGCAATCGGCTGTGTTGCACTGCTGTAATTAGGGTGACCGAGAAGATGGCGCCACCATAAACATTTGCCTGCGCCATGACGGGCTGGGGCCGAATACCATCCAGGCCCCTCAAGCAAGCCTACCGGCGCAATAGGCGGAGACGTAAAAAAAGAAGAAAAAAATTAGAAGGCACCAAACATTTTTTTTCCTTCAGTTAATTCAGTAGTTTGTTTTGGTGAACTCCCAGTCAAGCAGTGACCATCTGTAGCCATTTGACCAGCAACTCTGGGGCCACTGTGTCTATACGTGCTATGCGTTGCGACAAACGGTTCAGTGCGGCAGCAAACAGCGGGAAGGAGTCGAGGTGCTGCTGCCGCTCGTCGGTTACTACGTGTACTACCGAACACTGCACTGAGGGAAAGGAGCACGGCGAGGCGCGATCTCCGCGGGGCGATCACAGGGTATCTGCACAACTCCCTCCCGCTGGGCGCCATCCTGCATCTGACACACTGCTAATCGACCCCCAATTTTTTGAGCGCTGCAGGAACTGAATCCCAAATGCAAGAAACAAGTTTTATGAAGTTAGTGAACTTACGTACCAAGCTGTCACTCACCATCTAAAACGCATTTTGGACACGACCTCAGGTATAGCAGGTACATA
>NC_066549.1:14865215-14870215 GCF_024679095.1 Eriocheir sinensis | reverse complement strand
CACGAGTACCCGCCATCTGTGGCACGCCTTCACTTGTGGGCCAATCACGCGGCAACACAAGGCCTTGGGCAGGGAGCGAGAGGCCCGGACACAATAGATCATCTGGATGGGACAGAAACTGACACCGAATGCAATATCTTTCTTCAATAGCTGTTACGCGGGGGAGTTGACTTGAGTGCTTTTGGAGTCGAAGAGAGGCAGGGCGGGAGACAAGAACAATGGCGAGACTGTGGTGGAAGCTGGGGGCCAGGGCGAAGTGGTGACAGTCTGTCTAAGTTACTGCTGGAGCTGCAAAGCTACACAGCTGTAAAGTGTAATTTACCACGTACACTTGTGAATGTTAGGTTTATGGAGGAGGAGGCGTGTCTGATGGTCAAACAACGGTAGTCCTCTTGCTGAGGGGGGTCCCGTGTGCACTTGCAGGTCCCCTGAATTACTCAAAAGTTTGATGTTAGAACCACTTCAGGAGTAAAAAAAAAAACATGGGTAGACATGCTGGATCATGGTAGCAACTTGGGAAATCATTATTTTATATAAACCCCAAATACAGCTGCCGAGGGCAAACTAATAGACCATTATATGACATCTAACACATGTACACAGATGATCTAGGTGTCTATACATAGGTTTTTGGGCATAGAGAATATGGTATTTCATGTTTAAATAGTCTAAGTGCAGCAGCCATCTTGGATTTTCCAAATGGCTGCAAAAATGTGAAAAAACATCGTAAGAAAATTAGAGAATAAGAATGAGAGAATGAGAGAATGAGAATGAACGTTGTCAGGCAAATGAGTGCCCGTGGGTTGAATCGACTCTGTATGTAACTTGCCCAGGTTTACACTCTTATTTTACATGTTTTGCAAAATAACTGTGTTCATTGTACTTCTGATAGTACCCAAAGACCTCTACATTCCAGTAATGTGACCTTTTTGTGGGTAAAAATCATGGGAGATGAATTACAGACGATTTCCTTGAAACTTCCACCAAGTAATCATTCGCATTCTTTTGAGTCGCTCATTTTCAAGCTCAGTTTTCTCGCCTCCTATATAATGTTTCACCACAATTGTCAATTTGTCTTACCGATAAAACGTTATGCTGCCATCCCCGCCTCTGTGGGCGCATCCAAAGGCAGAGCAAGCCGGCATGAAGGCAAAATGTTGAGGTGTGTGTGGGTGTCGCGCGTCCGGCCAGCCGGGCAATGTTTTGGGTGGAATTGAGGGCCGCGGCGGGGAGGGGGCGGAGCAAAGCCAGGGCCAAGCCGGCTTCACTTCTGTGACGTCATGGCCTCTCCTTGTATTCTTCCTCCAAGGTTCACACTTAATTTTGAAGTAGGACTCGCAACAGTCAAAGTGCTGTGTACATCTATAATTATACCGCGACTCCCGCTGCTGTCATCAGGGAACAACGAGGCAGCCTTCGCAGGAGAGGATCACACGGGAGGAGTTTCTCATAAATGCAGCCGAGCCATATTTTTTTTCCGTTATGGAAGTCAACATTACCTGCTTTCCCGCTGACCCGTGGCACTCCAGTGTGTGTGTGTGTGTGTGTGTGTGTGTGTGTGTGTGCCAACGTAAATAAAGTTATTAATAAATTAGACATTACCATAACTCTCTCCCTCTCTCTCTCTCTCTTGCTCGCTCACTCGCTCGCGCCCTCTCTAGACATAACATTCCCCAGACCACTCTCCTCCCTCTTCCATTTCTGTCTTGCCCTCAACCTCCTTCCCTTCCCACTGTTAGGCCTAACTTCTCTTCACTCCCCAAAATAGGGTTCTTCCTCCTCTTCCTTCTCCTCTCTCTTCTGTCGATTTTTTCTTTTTCCTCCTCTCTCTTTCGTTTTTTTCTTTTTCCTCCTCCTCTACCTTCTTCTTCACCTTCTTCTCCGCCTCTATCTTTTGTTCTTAGTCTACTTGCCATTGCTCTTGTTTTCTTCTACTTCCCCTTCTTCTTTTACTTTTTTTTCCTCCTCCTCCTCCTCCTCCTCCTCCTCCCCCTCTTCCTGCCACCATATGGGTGTTGTCATGCACAGGTGAGCTATGTGTGTATGGGAAGGGGAAGAGGAGGGTTGAGGGGTCTATGTCTGTGTGTGTGTGTGTGTGTGTGTGTGTGTGTGTGTGTGTGTGTGTGTAAACATGAAGGTGAAGGGAGACTGGGGGAACGGGGGGGGGGAGGAGGAGGAGGAGGAGGAGGAGGTAGGCAGGAACAATAGGGCCACCTGGCTGGGGAGGGCAATAAAGGAATTTCTCGGGATTATTATTTTTCCTCGTCCACCTTTCGGCCATCACAGTGGGTGGAATAACTCCCAGTCCACCCCGACGTGCCGCGGCGGGGCTGGGGAGGTGAGGAGGAGGAGGAGGAGGAGGAGATGAAGTAAGGAGGAGGAGGAGATGAGGTAAGGAGGGAGGGAGAGGAGCATGGCGTACCCCGGGAGACTATTCGTCCTTGTCTCCGGCGGTCGATTGTTAAAGACCCGTGGTGGTGTTGGTGGTGAGGGTTGTAGTGGTGAAGGCGGCGGTGGTGGTGGTGGTGAGGGTTGTAGTGGTGAAGGCGGCGGTGGTGGTGGTGGTGAGGGTTGTAGTGGTGAAGGCGGCGGTGGTGGTGGTGGTGAGGGTTGTAGTGGTGAAGGCGGCGGTGGTGGTGGTGGAGAAATATGTGCAAGTTGAACAAGCATTCGATTGTGTTGTCGTTAGTAGTAGTAGTAATAATAGTAGTGGTAGTAGTAGTAGTAGTAGTAGTAGTAGTAGTAGTAGTAGTAGTAGTAGTAAAAATGAAAAGTATATAGTAGTAGGAATTGTCGAGGCAGGAGCAGCAGCACAACAGTGGATGCAGTAGAAGCTGTTGTTGTTGTTAATGTTTCGTTGTTGTATTGTTCTTGTTATTTTGTTGTTGTTGTATCTGCATTAGTCGTAGTGTTTGTGGAGCCAACAAAAGGAAGTGAGGTACTGTCACGAATACCAATATGAGAAAACAAGGAAATTCAGCTTAGCAGTGACGTCAACATCGGAAACGGCGCGACGCGGGCTCGAAGGTTTGTGTGTGTGTGTGTGTGTGTGTGTGTGTGTGTGTGTGTGTGTGTGAGGTTATTCCTTCACACATGTCTTGCTGTTAAAGCCGTAAATAGTACTCACCAACTACTAAAAAAGTAAATCTTCTACTGCTGCTGCTGCTGTTTCTACTACTACTTCTACTACTACTACTACTACAGTACTACTACTACTACTACTACTACTACTACTACTACTACTACTGCTGCAGCTATAAGTACACTCCTACTTGAATTTATATAGCTCTACATGTAACATTACTACTACTTTTACTACCATTACTACCACTGTTACTACAACCACTAGGTTATATATAGCTGCAACTACATTTTGGATTTTTCATCTCTCTCTCTCTCTCTCTCTCTCTCTCTCTCTCTCTCTCACACACACACACACACACACAGCACCGATAAGGCAACATCGTCCGACAAGTCCACGTGTCTGATCGTTCAGTCAGGAGGGACAGCTGGACAAGCCTTTCCCTTTCCCGCCCCCTATGTCCTTTTCTTTTTCTCTCCTCTTCCTCAATTGCTGTCTTGCCAACTCCTCGTCATCATTTTCTTACCTGTTCTGTTAACGGTTTATGTAACTTACATCTCTTTCAATTTGTTAACTGAGACGCGGATCATCCGTTACGTTACTGAGCGTGTCTAGAGTAGCGGAGGTGTAAACTGTTGTAATAAAAGTACTTATTAAAACAGAATGCCTTTATAAGTCGCTAGGACAGCCCAGAGAGTGCTAGCTACGCTCTTGATTCTCTTTCCTTCCTTCATGACATGGCAGCATTTCATTTAACAGTCCATTCGTATCCTTTTACAGTTCCAAACGCGCCAAGCTCTTTACCTCTTTGGTGGGTGCGCGCCCTTTTCTTCCCCCAATTAGCCACTGAACCTGCATTGTCTTAAAGTGTTCCCATTCCATTTGACTAAAAAGACTACAACAGTACGAGGGGGAAAAGAAAACAGTAGCTGAGGATTTAATAAGGGAGGCGCCCAGCTGGTATTAAATTACAGCATCATGGCAGGGAGCAGCTGGCCTGCCGGACGGCGGCACGCGCGGGCCCACACCACTGCTACCACCACCAATAGCCGGAATGAGTGGGCGTCTGTTGCGAGGGAGGAGGAGGAGGAGGAGGAAGTCTGTGTATCGGTAAGTCTGGGAGTGTGTGGGTGGGTCCGTAGAAGCGTTTGTACGAAGGGAGGATTTCGTCGCTGCATGGTATGGGATTTACTTGCGAAGGAATAGGAGTGATGTGGTGCGGGGTAACCAGGTGGGTGCGCAGGACTGTAAAGGTGGGTGGGAGAGGCCGTGGGGCGGAGTGAGAGTGGGTGGGAGAAATGAGGCAGAGAAATCGTGGTGAGAGTAGATTTGAAGGACTGTTTGTTTTAGGAGGAATTGGAGGAGGAGGAGGAGGAGGAATGTGAAGGAGAAAGGAAGAGGACAGGTAGAAAAATGACAAGGGAAAGGTTAGATGGAGGGTGTAGATAGAAAGTCAGGAGTAAGCAATTATATATATATATATATATATATATATATATATATATATATATATATATATATATATATATATATATATATATATATATATATATATATATAGAGAGAGAGAGAGAGAGAGAGAGAGAGAGAGAGAGAGAGAGAGAGAGAGAGAGAGAGAGAGAGAGAGAGAGAGAGAGAGAGAGAGAGAGAGAGAGAGAGAGAGAGAGAGAGTGTGCAGGTTACCTGAGTGAAGGGAAAATCTTGAGGGACTTTGGCCATAACAAAGAACACAGGTGAGACAGAGGGAGGGAGAAAAAAGGGAGAGGGAAGTAGGTAGAGTTGGGAGAAAAAAATATCGGGGAGGAAGAAAGGAAAGTAAAAGGAAAAACTGAAAGCACTCCTTGGGCTGAAGTAAAGGTCTTGCAAAAAAGCAAAGAAAAATAGAGGGAGAGGAAGCGAAGAAAACGAGGGAAAGAAA